>NW_027672613.1:0-244410 GCF_964165515.1 Mesoplodon bidens | reverse complement strand
AGGATTAGCTGAACTGGGCAGCCTGACCGTGCCGGCAAGCACTCCCCAGGTGTGCCTGGGTTGAGGTCAATATAAACAGCACTCCAGGCAGCAATAGCCCCTGCAGCTGTGCCTTACTCCATATTCTCGGCCCCGTCAGCAGTCTCGGGGCTGTGCTGGTGGGAGGGTGTGAGGGTCCACGGCTTTGTGGGTGGACCGGTGTGAGTGGGGCTCTGCTGGACTTTCGGCAGGAGTTGCCAGGCTGCCACCTGTAAAGAAGAGGATGTGTCACCCATAACTTCCACTGGAATATCTCTCCGGGCTGAGGTGAGGAAGGAAAAAAAGGAGTGGGGGCCGGGACAGGAGGGTTATCTCAGGCAGGGCAATGGAAAGCTTCCAGAAGAGCGCCCGTGGCCAGTACCATCCTGGCTGACCTGCAGGCACCAAGTTGGCCTGCGTGCTGTCGCTGGTGTGGCTCCACGGCCCTTCCTCTAGGCTTTCAAGCCCTTGTACATATTCAGGTGTTTCACCTGGGAAGGGTGGGAACAGTTCAGCAGCATCTGGCCTGGGGCTCAGCTCACGTTTACTCACAGAGGCCTCGGCACACTCTCGCAGCTTTGCAATGAGGATGCTCCTTGCGTGGGCGGGCGGGGCTGCTGGCTGTATGGGAGATGATTCCCCACCTCTGACCAATTCCAGAATTGTTTACCACTGGAGCAAGTGCCTTGGTAGTGTTTTCCTCTGTATAACTGTTAGGTTCAGTTTTTTTTTTTCTTTTTTGGTTCAAGTTAGATTTTATTCCTCATTTATGTATTTATAGATATAAGCATGGAAATAATTCATTCGTATAAATACATCAGTGTGAATGGAAGAACTTTTTTTCTGTTTTATTTTTACATTTTATTTTTTAAAATTTTGAAATTTAATTTTAGTTATTTTTTTATACAGTAGGTTATTATTAGTTATCTATTTTATGCATAGACATGTATACATGTCAATACTAATCTCCCAACTCATCCCACCACCACCACCCCATGGCTTCCCCCACTTTGTGTCCATACGTTTGTTCTCTACCTCTGTGTCTCTATTTCTGCCCTGCAAACCAGTTCATCTCTACCATTTTTCTAGGTTCCACATATAGGCATTAATATACAATATTTGTTTTTCTCTTTCTGGCTTACTTCACTCTGTATGACAGTCTCTAGATCCATCAACTTCTCTACAAATGACCCAGTTTCATTCCTTTATATGGCTGAGTAATATTCCATTTTATATATGTACCACATCTTTTTCCATTCGTCTGTCTGTGGGCATTTATGTTGCTTCCATAACCTGGCTATTGTAAATAGTGCTGCAATGAACATTGTGGTGAATGTGTCTCTGTGATTTATGGTTTTCTCTGGGTATATGCCCAGAAGTGGGATTGCTGGATCCTATGGTAATTCTCTTTTTAGTTTTTTAAAGGAACCTCCATACTGTTCTCCATAGTGACTGTATCAATTTACATTCCCACCAATAGCGGAAGAGGGTTCCTTTTGTCCACACCCTCCCCAGAATTAGTTGTTTGTAGATTATCTGATGATGCCGATTCTAACAGGTGTGAGGTCTTACCTCATTGTAGTTTTGATTTGCATTTCTCTAATAATTAGTGATGTTGAGCAGCTTTTCATGTGCGTCTTGGCCATCTCTGTGTCTTCTTTGAAGAAACGTCTCTTTAGATCTTCTGCCCATTTTTGTATTGGGTTGTTTGTTTTATTAATATTAAGCTGCATGAGCTGTTTATATATATTGCAGATTAAACCTTTGTCCATTGATTCGTTTGTGATCGTTTTCGCCCATTCTGAGGGTTGCCTTTCTCCATTCCCGTTTTTTTTAACAAAGAAAGAAAGAAAGCAAAAGAAGCAGAATACTAATGTGCGTGTAATATGCCTCTTGAAACTGTCGTTTTGAAATATGGACGTCTTTTGAATTTTTTGGTCGATATATGACCCCAGGATTTGTTTTCAGGGCAGGTGTCATTTACAGGCCTGTAATGATTTGGAATATCCACTGACCATTAGCGATGGCATTAAACCTGCAGTTGTGTGAAACGGCCACAAGGTGGCAGCAGTTCTCCCTTACCAATTCCGGTTACTAGGGCAGCAGAGCCTCAATGGAAGTCGTGTTCTAGATTGGAATGTAGAACGGAATGTGCCAGAGAAAGCCCCTCAAGTTTGTCTCACTACTTCTTGTTCGTGTTTTTAATTTAATTTTTTATTTTTTATTACAGCAAGTTTGAGTACAACGTTTAGCTTGTTGTAGGTGGGCAAGAGGTGGTTCTTTTACACATATACATATGTCTGTTCTTCCTGGGATCCTTTTCCCATGTACGTTATGACAGAATGTTGAGTAGTCTTCTCTTGGTACTCCGTAGGTCTTTGGTGATTATATACGTCGACTGTGTTTGTATATGTCTGTTAACCCCAATATCGTAATGAATTCAATCCTCACACCTTTCCTTTGGTGAACCATAAGTTTGTTTAATGAATCTGTGATTGCCCTTCTCCGTGGAAATATCTGCCCTGGTATCAATTTATAGGTAACACCTATAAGTGATATGATATGATATGTGTCTTTCACTTTCTGACTTACTCCAAGTCACGTGATTACCTCGAGACTCATCTACGGTGCTGCAAATGGCATTGTGTCCTTTTTTTCCTTGGCGAATATTCTGTCTTAGCGAGGTCCATATTCTGCAATGTGATTCCCTGAGGGCTGAGGATTAGCTGACCTGGGCAGCCTGACCCTGCCGGCAAGCCCTCCCCAGGTGTGCCTGGGTTGAAGTCAATATAAACAGCACTCCAGGCAGCAATAGCCCCTGCAGCTGTGCCTGACTCCATATCCTCTGCCCCGTCAGCAGTCTCGGGGCTGTGCTGGTGGGAGGGTGTGAGGGTCCACGGCTTTGTGGGTGGCCCGGTGTGAGTGGGGCTCTGCTGGAGTTTCGGCAGGAGTTGCCAGGCTGCCACCTGTAAAGAAGAGGATGTGTCACCCATAACTTCCACTGGAATATCTCTCCGGGCTGAGGTGAGGAAGGAAAAAAAGGAGTGGGGGCCGGGACAGGAGGGTTATCTCAGGCAGGGCAATAGAAAGCATCCAGAAGAGCGCCCGTGGCCAGTACCATCCTGGCTGACCTGCAGGCACCAAGTTGGCCTGCGTGCTGTCGCTGGTGTGGCTCCACGGCCCTTCCTCTAGGCTTTCAAGCCCTTGTACATATTCAGGTGTTTCACCTGGGAAGGGTGGGAACAGTTCAGCAGCATCTGGCCTGGGGCTCAGCTCACGTTTACTCACAGAGGCCTCGGCACGGTCTCGCAGCTTTGCAATGAGGATGCTCCTTGCGTGGGCGGGCGGGGCTGCTGGCTGTATGGGAGATGATTCCCCACCTCTGACCAATTTCAGAATTGTTTACCAGTGGAGCAATTGCCTTGGTAGTGTTTTCGTCTGTATAACTGTTAGGTTCAGTTTTTTTTTTTCTTTTTTGGTTCAAGTTAGATTTTATTCCTCATTTATGTATTTGTAGATATAAGCATGGAAATAATTCATTCGTATAAATACATCAGTGTGAATGGAAGAACTTTTTTTCTGTTTTATTTTTACATTTTATTTTTTAAAATTTTGAAATTAAATTTTAGTTATTTTTTTATACAGTAGTTTATTATTAGTTATCTATTTTATGCATAGACATGTATACAGGTCAATCCTAGTCTCCCAACTCATCCCACCACCACCACCCCATGGCTTCCCCCACTTTGTGTCCATACGTTTGTTCTCTACCTCTGTGTCTCTATTTCTGCCCTGAAAACCAGTTCATCTTTACCATTTTTTTAGGTTCCACATATAGGCATTAATATACAATATTTGTTTTTCTCTTTCTGGCTTACTTCACTCTGTATGACAGTCTCTAGATCCATCAACTTCTCTACAAATGACCCAGTTTCATTCCTTTTTATGGCTGAGTAATATTCCATTTTATATATGTACCACATCTTTATCCATTCGTCTGTCTGTGGGCATTTAGGTTGCTTCTATAACCTGGCTATTGTAAATAGTGCTGCAATGAACATTGTGGTGAATGTGTCTCTGTGATTTATGGTTTTCTCTGGGTATATGCCCAGAAGTGGGTTTGCTGGATCCTATGGTAATTCTCTTTTTAGTTTTTTAAAGGAACCTCCATACTCTTCTCCATAGTGACTGTATCAATTTACATTCCCACCAATAGCGGAAGAGGGTTCCTTTTGTCCACACCCTCCCCAGAATTTGTTGTTTGTAGATTATCTGATGATGCCGATTCTCACAGGTGTGAGGTCTTACCTCATTGTAGTTTTGATTTGCATTTCTCTAATAATTAGTGATGTTGAGCAGCTTTTCATGTGCGTCTTGGCCATCTCTGTGTCTTCTTTGAAGAAACGTCTCTTTAGATCTTCTGCACATTTTTGTATTGGGTTGTTTGTTTTATTAATATTAAGCTGCATGAGCTGTTTATATATATTGGAGATTAAACCTTTGTCCATTGATTCGTTTGTGAACGTTTTTGCACATTCTGAGGGTTGCCTTTTTCCATTCCCGTTTTTTTTAACAAAGAAAGAAAGCAAGCAAAAGAAGCAGAACACTAATGTGCGTGATATATGCCTCTTGAAACTGTCGTTTTGAAATATGGACGTCTTTTGAATTTTTTGGTCGATATATGACCACAGGATTTGTTTTCAGGGCAGGTGTCATTTACAGGCCTGTAATGATTTGGAATATCCACTGACCATTAGCGCTGGCATTAAACCTGCAGTTGTGTGAAACGGCCACAAGGTGGCAGCAGTTCTCCCTTACCAAATCTGGTTACTAGGGCAGCAGAGCCTCAATGGAAGTCGTGTTCTAGATTGGAATGTAGAACGGAATGTGCCAGGAGAAAGCCCCTCAAGTTTGTCTCACTACTTCTTGTTCGTGTTTTTAATTTAATTTTTTATTTTTTATTACAGCAAGTTTGAGTACAACGTTTAGCTTGTTGTAGGTGTGCAAGAGGTGGTTCTTTTACACATATACATATGTCTGTTCTTCCTGGGATCCTTTTCCCATGTACGTTATGACAGAATGTTGAGTAGTCTTCTCTTGGTACTCCGTAGGTCTTTGGTGATTATATACGTCTACTGTGTTTGTATCTGTCTGTTACCACGAATATCGTAATGAATTCAATCCTCACACCTTTCCTTTGGTGAACCATAGGTTTGTTTAATGAATCTGTGATTGCCCTTCTCCGTGGAAATATCTGCCCTGGTATCAATTTATACGTAACACCTATAAGTGATATGATATGATATGTGTCTTTCACTTTCTGACTTACTCCAAGTCACGTGATTACCTCGAGACTCATCTACGGTGCTGCAAATGGCATTGTGTCCTTTTTTTCCTTGGCGAATATTCTGTCTTAGCGAGGTCCATATTCTGCAATGTGATTCCCTGAGGGCTGAGGATTAGCTGACCTGGGCAGCCTGACCCTGCAGGCAAGCCCTCCCCAGGTGTGCCTGGGTTGAGGTCAATATAAACAGCACTCCAGGCAGCAACAGCCCCTGCAGCTGTGCCTGACTCCATATTCTCTGCCCCGTCAGCAGTCTCGGGGCTGTGCTGGTGGGAGGGTTTGAGGGTCCACGGCTTTGTGGGTGGCCCGGTGTGAGTGGGGCTCTGCTGGACTTTCGGCAGGAGTTGCCAGGCTGCCACCTGTAAAGAAGAGGATGTGTCACCCATAACTTCCACTGGAATACCTCTCCAGGCTGAGGTGAGGAAGGAAAAAAAGGAGTGGGGGCCGGGACAGGAGGGGTATCTTAGGCAGGGCAATAGAAAGCTTCCAGAAGAGCGCCCGTGGCCAGTACCATCCTGGCTGACCAGCAGGCACCAAGTTGGCCTGCGTGCTGTCGCTGGTGTGGCTCCACGGCCCTTCCTCTAGGCTTTCAAGCCCTTGTACATATTCAGGTGTCTCACATGGGAAGGGTGGGAACAGTTAAGCAGCAGCTGGCCTGGGGCTCAGCTCACGTTTACTCACAGAGGCCTCGGCACGGTCTCCCAGCTTTGCAATGAGGATGCTCCTTGCTTGGGCGGGCGGGGCTGCTGGCTGTATGGGAGATGATTCCCCACCTCTGACCAATTTCAGAATTGTTTACCACTGGAGCAAGTGCCTTGGTAGTGTTTTCCTCTGTATAATTCTTAGGTTCGGTTTTTTTTTTCTTTTTTGGTTCAAGTTAGATTTTATTCCTCATTTATGTATTTATAGATATAAGCATGGAAATAATTCATTCGTATAAATACATCAGTGTGAATGGAAGAACTTTTTTTCTGTTTTATTTTTACATTTTATTTTTTAAAATTTTGTAATTTAATTTTAGTTATTTTTTTTATACAGTAGGTTATTATTAGTTATCTATTTTATGCATAGACATGTATACATGTCAATCCTAATCTCCCAACTCATCCCACCACCACCACCCCATGGCTTCCCCCACTTTGTGTCCATACGTTTGTTCTCTACCTCTGTGTCTCTATTTCTGCCCTGCAAACCAGTTCATCTCTACCATTTTTCTAGGTTCCACATATAGGCATTAATATACAATATTTGTTTTTCTCTTTCTGGCTTACTTGACTCTGTATGACAGTCTCTAGATCCATCAACTTCTCTACAAATGACCCAGTTTCATTCCTTTTTATGGCTGAGTAATATTCCATTTTATATATGTACCACATCTTTATCCATTCGTCTGTCTGTGGGCATTTATGTTGCTTCCATAACCTGGCTATTGTAAATAGTGCTGCCATGAACATTGTGGTGAATGTGTCTCTGTGATTTATGGTTTTCTCAGGGTATATGCCCAGAAGTGGGATTGCTGGATCCTATGGTAATTCTCTTTTTAGTTTTTTAAAGGAACCTCCATACTGTTCTCCATAGTGACTGTATCAATTTACATTCCCACCAATAGCGGAAGAGGGTTCCTTTTGTCCACACCCTCCCCAGAATTTGTTGTTTGTAGATTATCTGATGATGCCGATTCTAACAGGTGTGAAGTCTTACCTCATTGTAGTTTTGATTTGCATTTCTCTAATAATTAGTGATGTTGAGCAGCTTTTCATGTGCGTCTTGGCCATCTCTGTGTCTTCTTTGAAGAAACGTCTCTTTAGATCTTCTGCCCATTTTTGTATTGGGTTGTTTGTTTTATTAATATTAAGCTGCATGAGCTGTTTATATATATTGGAGATTAAACCTTTGTCCATTGATTCGTTTGTGAACGTTTTCGCCCATTCTGAGGGTTGCCTTTCTCCATTCCCGTTTTTTTTAACAAAGAAAGAAAGAAAGCAAAAGAAGCAGAATACTAATGTGCGTGTAATATGCCTCTTGAAACTGTCGTTTTGAAATATGGACGTCTTTTGAATTTTTTGGTCGATATATGACCCCAGGATTTGTTTTCAGGGCAGGTGTCATTTACAGGCCTGTAATGATTTGGAATATCCACTGACCATTAGCGCTGGCATTAAACCTGCAGTTGTGTGAAACGGCCACAAGGTGGCAGCAGTTCTCCCTTACCAAATCTGGTTACTTGGGCAGCAGAGCCTCAATGGAAGTCGTGTTCTAGATTGGAATGTAGAACGGAATGTGCCAGAGAAAGCCCCTCAAGTTTGTCTCACTACTTCTTGTTCGTGTTTTTAATTTAATTTTTTATTTTTTATTACAGCAAGTTTGAGTACAACGTTTAGCTTGTTGTAGGTGTGCAAGAGGTGGTTCTTTTACACATATACATATGTCTGTTCTTCCTGGGATCCTTTTCCCATGTACGTTATGACAGAATGTTGAGTAGTCTTCTCTTGGTACTCCGTAGGTCTTTGGTGATTATATACGTCGACTGTGTTTGTATATGTCTGTTAACCCCAATATCGTAATGAATTCAATCCTCACACCTTTCCTTTGGTGAACCATAAGTTTGTTTAATGAATCTGTGATTGCCCTTCTCCGTGGAAATATCTGCCCTGGTATCAATTTATAGGTAACACCTATAAGTGATATGATATGATATGTGTCTTTCACTTTCTGACTTACTCCAAGTCACGTGATTACCTCGAGACTCATCTACGGTGCTGCAAATGGCATTGTGTCCTTTTTCTCCTTGGCGAATATTCTGTCTTAGCGAGGTCAATTTTCTGCAATGTGATTCCCTGAGGGCTGAGGATTAGCTGACCTGGGCAGCCTGACCCTGCCGGCAAGCCCTCCCCAGGTGTGCCTGGGTTGAGGTCAATATAAACAGCACTCCAGGCAGCAATAGCCCCTGCAGCTGTGCCTGACTCCATATTCTCTGCCCCGTCAGCAGTCTCGGGGCTGTGCTGGTGGGAGGGTTTGAGGGTCCACGGCTTTGTGGGTGGCCCGGTGTGAGTGGGGCTCTGCTGGACTTTCGGCAGGAGTTGCCAGGCTGCCACCTGTAAAGAAGAGGATGTGTCACCCATAACTTCCACTGGAATACCTCTCCAGGCTGAGGTGAGGAAGGAAAAAAAGGAGTGGGGGCCGGGACAGGAGGGGTATCTTAGGCAGGGCAATAGAAAGCTTCCAGAAGAGCGCCCGTGGCCAGTACCATCCTGGCTGACCAGCAGGCACCAAGTTGGCCTGCGTGCTGTCGCTGGTGTGGCTCCACGGCCCTTCCTCTAGGCTTTCAAGCCCTTGTACATATTCAGGTGTCTCACATGGGAAGGGTGGGAACAGTTAAGCAGCAGCTGGCCTGGGGCTCAGCTCACGTTTACTCACAGAGGCCTCGGCACGGTCTCCCAGCTTTGCAATGAGGATGCTCCTGGCGTGGGCGGGCGGGGCTGCTGGCTGTATGGGAGATGATTCCCCACCTCTGACCAATTTCAGAATTGTTTACGACTGGAGCAAGTGCCTTGGTAGTGTTTTCCTCTGTATAACTGTTAGGTTCAGTTTTTTTTTTTTCTTTTTTGGTTCAAGTTAGATTTTATTCCTCATTTATGTATTTATAGATATAAGCATGGAAATAATTCATTCGTATAAATACATCAGTGTGAATGGAAGAACTTTTTTTCTGTTTTATTTTTACATTTTATTTTTTAAAATTTTGAAATTAAATTTTAGTTATTTTTTTATACAGTAGGTTATTATTAGTTATCTATTTTATGCATAAACATGTATACAGGTCAATCCTAATCTCACAACTCATCCCACCACCACCACCCCATGGCTTCCCCCACTTTGTGTCCATACGTTTGTTCTCTACCTCTGTGTCTCTATTTCTGCCCTGCAAACCAGTTCATCTCTACCTTTTTTCTAGGTTCCACGTATAGGCATAAATATACAATATTTGTTTTTCTCTTTCTGACATACTTCACTCTGTATGACAGTCTCTAGATCCATCAACTTCTCTACAAATGACCCAGTTTCATTCCTTTTTATGGCTGAGTAATATTCCATTTTGTATATGTACCACATCTTTATCCATTCGTCTGTCTGTGGGCATTTAGGTTGCTTCCATTACCTGGCTATTGTAAATAGTGCTGCAATGAACATTGTGGTGAATGTGTCTTTGTGATTTATGGTTTTCTCTGGGTATATGCCCAGAAGTGGGATTGCTGGATCCTATGGTAATTCTCTTTTTAGTTTTTTAAAGGAACCTCCATACTGTTCTCCATAGTGACTGTATCAATTTACATTCCCACCAATAGCGGAAGAGGGTTCCTTTTGTCCACACCCTCCCCAGAGTTTGTTGTTTGTAGATTATCTGATGATGCCGATTCTAACAGGTGTGAGGTCTTACCTCATTGTAGTTTTGATTTGCATTTCTCTAATAATTAGTGATGTTGAGCAGCTTTTCATGTGCGTCTTGGCCATCTCTGTGTCTTCTTTGAAGAAACGTCTCTTTAGATCTTCTGCCCATTTTTGTATTGGGTTGTTTGTTTTATTAATATTAAGCTGCATGAGCTGTTTATATATATTGGAGATTAAACCTTTGTCCATTGATTCGTTTGTGAACGTTTTCGCCCATTCTGAGGGTTGCCTTTCTCCATTCCCGTTTTTTTTAACAAAGAAAGAAAGAAAGCAAAAGAAGCAGAACACTAATGTGCGTGTAATATGCCTCTTGAAACTGTCGTTTTGAAATATGGACGTCTTTTGAATTTTTTGGTCGATATATGACCCCAGGATTTGTTTTCAGGGCAGGTGTCATTTACAGGCCTGTAATGATTTGGAATATCCACTGACCATTAGCGCTGGCATTAAACCTGCAGTTGTGTGAAACGGCCACAAGGTGGCAGCAGTTCTCCCTTACCAATTCTGGTTACTAGGGCAGCACAGACTCAATGGAAGTCGTGTTCTAGATTAGAATGTTGAACGGAATGTGCCAGGAGAAAGCCCCTCAAGTTTGTCTCACACTTCTTGTTCGTGTTTTTAATTTAATTTTTTATTTTTTATTGCAGCAAGTTTGAGTACAACGTTTAGCTTGTTTTAGGTGTGCAAGAGGTGGTTCTTTTACACATATACATATGTCTGTTCTTCCTGGGATCCTTTTCCCATGTACGTTATGACAGAATGTTGAGTAGTCTTCTCTTGGTACTCCGTAGGTCTTTGGTGATTATATACGTCTACTGTGTTTGTATATGTCTGTTAACCCCAATATCGTAATGAATTCAATCCTCACACCTTTCTTTGGTGAACCATAAGTTTGTTTAATGAATCTGTGATTGCCCTTCTCCGTGGAAATATCTGTCCTGGTATGAATTTATACGTAACACCTATAAGTGATATGATATGATATGTGACTTTCACTTTCTGACTTACTCCAAGTCACGTGACTACCTCTAGACTCATCTATGGTGCTGCAAATGGCATTGTGTCCTTTTTTTCCTTGGCGAACATTCTGTCTTAGCGAGGTCCATTTTCTGCAATGTGATTCCCTGAGGGCTGAGGATTAGCTGACCTGGGCAGCCTGACCCTGCCGGCAAGCCCTCCCCAGGTGTGCCTGTGTTGAGGTCAATATAAACAGCACTCCAGGCAGCAATATCACCTGCAGCTGTGCCTGACTCCATATTCTCTGCCCCGTCAGCAGTCTCGGGGCTGTGCTGGTGGGAGGGTGTGAGGGTCCACGGCTTTGTGGGTGGCCCGGTGTGAGTGGGGCTCTGCTGGAATTTCTGCAGGAGTTGCCAGGCTGCCACCTGTAAAGAAGAGGATGTGTCACCCATAACTTCCACTGGAATATCTCTCCGGGCTGAGGTGAGGAAGGAAAAAAAGGAGTGGGGGCCGGGACAGGAGGGGTATCTCAGGCAGGCCAATGGAAAGCTTCCAGAAGAGCGCCCGTGGCCAGGACAATCCTGGCTGACCTGCAGGCACCAAGTTGGCCAGCGTGCTGTCGCTGGTGTGGCTCCACGGCCCTTCCTCTAGGCTTTCAAGCCCTTGTACATATTCAGTTGTTTCACCTGGGAAGGTTGTGAACAGTTCAGCAGCAGCTGGCCTGGGGCACAGCTCACGTTTACTCACAGAGGCCTCGCCACGGTCCCACAGCTTTGCAATAAGGACGCTCCTTGCGTGGGCGGGCGGGGCTGCTGGCTGTATGGGGGATGATTCCCCACCTCTGACCAATTTCAGAATTGTTTACCACTGGAGCAAGTGCCTTGGTTGTGTTTCCCTCTGTATAACTGTTAGGTTCAGCTTTTTTTTTCTTTTTTGGTTCAAGTTAGATTTTATTCCCCTTTTATGTATTTATGGATATAAGCATGGAACTAATTCATTCTTATAAATACATCAGTGTGAATGGAAGAACTTTTTTTCTGTTTTATTTTTACATTATATTTTTAAAATTTTTGAAATTTAATTTTATTTATTTTTTTATACAGTAGGTTATTATTAGTTATCTATTTTATGCATAGACATGTATACAGGTCAATCCCAATCTCCCAACTCATCCCACAACCACCACCCCATGGCTTCCCCCACTTTGTGTCCATACGTTTGTTCTCTGCCTCTGTGTCTCTATTTCAGCCCTGCAAACCAGTTCATCTGTACCATTTTTCTAGGTTCCACATATAGGCATTAATATACAATATTTGTTTTTCTCTTTTTGACTTACTTCACTCTGTATGACAGTCTCTAGATCCATCAACTTCTCTACAAATGACCCAGTTTCATTCCTTTTTATGGCTGAGTAATATTCCATTTTATATATGTACCACATCTTTATCCATTCGTCTGTCTGTGGCCATTTAGGTTGCTTCCATTACCTGGCTATTGTAAATAGTGCTGCAATGAACATTGTGGTGAATGTGTCTCTGTGATTTATGGTTTTCTCTGGGTAAATGCCCAGAAGTGGGATTGCTGGATCCTATGGTAATTCTCTTTTTAGTTTTTTAAAGGAACCTCCATACTGTTCTCCATAGTGACTGTATCAATTTACATTCCCACCAATAGCAGAAGAGGGTTCCTTTTGTCCACACCCTCCCCAGAATTTGTTGTTTGTAGATTATCTGATGATGCCGATTCTAACAGGTGTGAGGTCTTACCTCATTTTAGTTTTGATTTGCATTTCTCTAATAATTAGTGATGTTGAGCAGCTTTTCATGTGCGTCTTGGCCATCTCTGTGTCTTCTTTGAAGAAACGTCTCTTTAGATCTTCTGCCCATTTTTGTATTGGGTTGTTTGTTTTATTAATGTTAAGCTGCATGAGCTGTTTATATATATTGGAGATTAAACCTTTGTCCATTGATACGTTTGTGAACGTTTTCGCCCATTCTGAGGGTTGCCTTTTTCCATTGCCGTTTTTTTAACAAAGAAAGCAAGCAAAAGAAGCAGAACACTAATGTGCGTGAAATATGCCTCTTGAAATTGTCGTTTTGAAATATGGACGTCTTTGAATTTTTTGGTCGATATATGACCCCAGGATTTGTTTTCAGGGCAGGTGTCATTTACAGGCCTGTAATGATTTGGAATATCCACTGACCATTAGCGCTGGCATTAAACCTGCTGTTGTATTAAACGGCCACAAGGTGGCAGCAGTTCTCCCTTACCAAATCTGGTTACTAGGGCAGCAGAGCCTCAATGGAAGTCGCGTTCTAGATTGGAATGTAGAACGGAATGTGCCAGGAGAAAGCCCCTCAAGTTTGTCTCACTACTTCTTGTTCGTGTTTTTAATTTAATTTTTTATTTTTTATTGCAGCAAGTTTGAGTAAAACGTTTAGCTTGTTTTAGGTGTGCAAGAGATGGTTCTTTTACACATATACATATGTCTGTTCTTCCTGGGATCCTTTTCCCATGTACGTTATGACAGAATGTTGAGTAGTCTTCTCTTGGTACTCCGTAGGTCTTTGGTGATTATATACGTCTACTGTGTTTGTATATGTCTGTTAACCCCAATATCGTAATGAATTCAATCCTCACACCTTTCCTTTGGTGAACCATAAGTTTGTTTAATGAATCTGTGATTGCCCTTCTCCGTGGAAATATCTGCCCTGGTATCAATTTATAGGTAACACCTATAAGTGCTATGATATGATATTTGTCTTTCACTTTCTGACTTACTCCAAGTCACGTGATTACCTCGAGACTCATCTACGGTGCTGCAAATGGCATTGTGTCCTTTTTCTCCTTGGCGAATATTCTGTCTTAGCGAGGTCCATTTTCTGCAATGTGATTCCCTGAGGGCTGAGGATTAGCTGACCTGGGCAGCCTGACCCTGCCGGCAAGCCCTCCCCAGGTGTGCCTGGGTTGAGGTCAATATAAACAGCACTCCAGGCAGCAATAGCCCCTGCAGCTGTGCCTGACTCCATATTCTCTGCCCCGTCAGCAGTCTCGGGGCTGTGCTGCTGGGACGCTCTGAGGGTCCACGGCTTTGTGGGTGGCCCGGTGTGAGTGGGGCTCTGCTGGACTTTCTGCAGGAGTTGCCAGGCTGCCACCTATAAAGAAGAGGATGTGTCACCCATAACTTCCACTGGAATATATCTCCGGGCTGAGGTGAGGAAGGAAAAAAAGGAGTGGGGGCCGGGACAGGAGGGGTATCTCAGGCAGGCCAATGGAAAGCTTCCAGAAGAGCGCCCGTGGCCAGGACCATCCTGGCTGACCTGCAGGCACCAAGTTGGCCTGCGTGCTGTCGCTGGTGTGGCTCCACGGCCCTTCCTCTAGGCTTTCAAGCCCTTGTACATATTCAGGTGTTTCACCTGGGAAGGGTGGGAACAGTTCAGCAGCAGCTGGCCTGGAGCACAGCTCACGTTTACTCACAGAGGCCTCGCCACGGTCCCACAGCTTTGCAATAAGGACGCTCCTTGCGTGGGCGGCCGGGGCTGCTGGCTGTATGGGGGATGATTCCCCACCTCTGACCAATTTCAGAATTGTTTACCACTGGAGCAAGTGCCTAGGTTGTGTTTCCCTCTGTATAACTGTTAGGTTCAGCTTTTTTTCGCTTTTTTAGTTGAAGTTAGATTTTATTCCCCTTTTATGTATTTATGGATATAAGCATGGAACTAATTCATTCTTATAAATACATCAGTGTGAATGGAAGAACTTTTTTTCTGTTTTATTTTTACATTTTATTTTTGAAAATTTTGAAATTTAATTTTATTTATTTTTTATACAGTAGGTTATTATTAGTTATCTATTTTATGCATAGACATGTATACAGGTCAATCCCAATCTCCCAACTCATCCCACCACCACCACCCCATGGCTTCCCCCACTTTGTGTCCATAAGTTTGTTCTCTGCCTCTGTGTCTCTATTTCTGCCCTGCAAACCAGTTCATCTGTACCGTTTTTCTAGGTTCCACATATAGGCATTAATATACAATATTTGTTTTTCTCTTTCTCACTTACTTCACTCTGTATGACAGTCTCTAGATCCATCAACTTCTCTACAAATGACCCAGTTTCATTCCTTTTTATGGCTGAGTAATATTCCATTTTATATATGTACCACATCTTTATCCATTCGTCTGTCTGTGGCCATTTAGGTTGCTTCCTTTACCTGGCTATTGTAAATAGTGCTGCAATGAACATTGTGGTGAATGTGTCTCTGTGATTTATGGTTTTCTCTGGGTAAATGCCCAAAAGTGGGATTGCTGGATCCTATGGTAATTCTCTTTTTAGTTTTTTAAAGGAACCTCCATACTGTTCTCCATAGTGACTGTATGAATTTACATTCACACCAATAGCGGAAGAGGGTTCCTTTTGTCCACACCCTCGCCAGAATTTGTTGTTTGTAGATTATCTGATGATGCCGATTCTAACTGGTGTGAGGTCTTACCTCATTGTAGTTTTGATTTGCATTTCTCTAATAATTAGTGATGTTGAGCAGCTTTTCATGTGCGTCTTGGCCATCTCTGTGTCTTCTTTGAAGAAACGTCTCTTTAGATCTTCTGCCCATTTTTGTATTGGGTTGTTTGTTTTATTAATATTAAGCTGCATGAGCTGTTTATATATATTGGAGATTAAACCTTTGTCCATTGATACGTTTGTGAACGTTTTCGCCCATTCTGAGGGTTGCCTTTTTCCATTCCCGTTTTTTTAACAAAGAAAGCTAGCAAAAGAAGCAGAACACTAATGTGCGTGAAATATGCCTCTTGAAATTGTCGTTTTGAAATATGGACGTGTTTTGAATTTTTTGGTCGATATATGACCTCAGGATTTGTTTTCAGGGCAGGTGTCATTTACAGGCCTGTAATGATTTGGAATATCCACTGACCATTAGCGCTGGGATTAAAGCGGCTCTTGTGTGAAACGGCCACAAGGTGGCAGCAGTTCTCCCTTACCAAAGCTGGTTACTAGGGAAGCAGAGCCTCAATGGAAGTCGCGTTGTAGATTGGAATGTAGAACGGAATGTGCCAGGAGAAAGCCCCTCAGTTTTGTCTCACTACTTCTTGTTCGTGTTTTTAATTTAATTTTTTATTTTTTATTACAGCAAGTTTGAGTACAACGTTTAGCTTGTTGTAGGTGTGCAAGAGGTGGTTCTTTTACACATATACATATGTCTGTTCTTCCTGGGATCCTTTTCGCGTGTACG
Organism: Mesoplodon bidens; assembly: GCF_964165515.1. NCBI lineage: Eukaryota > Metazoa > Chordata > Mammalia > Artiodactyla > Ziphiidae > Mesoplodon > Mesoplodon bidens. The sequence goes on along the minus strand of NW_027672613.1, from coordinate 228,391 downwards.
TTATGACAGAATGTTGAGTAGTCTTCTCTTGGTACTCCGTAGGTCTTTGGTGATTATATACGTCTACTGTGTTTGTATATGTCTGTTAACCCCAATATCGTAATGAATTCAATCCTCACACCTTTCCTTTGGTGAACCATAAGTTTGTTTAATGAATCTGTGATTGCCCTTCTCCGTGGAAATATCTGCCCTGGTATCAATTTATACGTAACACCTATAAGTGATATGATATGATATGTGTCTTTCACTTTCTGACTTACTCCAAGTCACGTGATTACCTCTAGACTCATCTACGGTGCTGCAAATGGCATTGTGTCCTTTTTTTCCTTGGCGAATATTCTGTCTTAGCGAGGTCCATTTTCTGCAATGTGATTCCCTGAGGGCTGAGGATTAGCTGACCTGGGCAGCCTGACCCTGCCGGCAAGCCCTCCCCAGGTGTGCCTGGGTTGAGGTCAATATAAACAGCACTCCAGGCAGCAATAGCCCCTGCAGCTGTGCCTGACTCCATATTCTCGGCCCCGTCAGCAGTCTCGGGGCTGTGCTGGTGGGAGGGTGTGAGGGTCCACGGCTTTGTGGGTGGCCCGGTGTGAGAGGGGCTCTGCTGGACATTCTGCAGGAGTTGCCAGGCTGCCACCTGTAAAGAAGAGGATGTGTCACCCATAACTTCCACTGGAATATCTCTCCGGGCTGAGGTGAGGAAGGAAAAAAAGAAGTGGGGGCCGGGACAGGAGGGGTATCGCAGGCAGGGCAATGGAAAGCTTCCAGAAGAGCGCCCGTGGCCAGGACCATCCTGGCTGACCTGCAGGCACCAGGTTGGCCTGCGTGCTGTCGCTCGTGTGGCTCCATGGCCCTTCCTCTAGGCTTTCAAACCCTTGTACATATTCAGGTGTTTCACCTGGGAAGGGTGGGAACAGTTCAGCAGCAGCTGGCCTGGGGCTCAGCTCACGTTTACTCACAGAGGCCTCGGCACGGTCCCACAGCTTTGCAATAAGGACGCTCCTTGCGTGGGCGGGCGGGGCTGCTGGCTGTATGGGGGATGATTCCCCACCTCTGACCAATTTCAGAATTGTTTACCACTGGAGCAAGTGCCTTGGTTGTGTTTCCCTCTGTATAACTGTTAGGTTCAGCTTTTTTTTTCTTTTTTGGTTCAAGTTAGATTTTATTCCCATTTTATATATTTATGGATATAAGCATGGAAATAATTCATTCTTATAAATACATCAGTGTGAATGGAAGAACTTTTTTTCTGTTTTATTTTTACATTTTATTTTTTAAAATTTTGAAATTTAATTTTAGTTATTTTTTTATACAGTAGGTTATTATTAGTTATCTATTTTATGCATAGACATGTATACAGGTCAATCCCAATCTCCCAACTCATCCCACCACCACCACCCCATGGCTTCCCCCACTTTGTGTCCATACGTTTGTTCTCTGCCTCTGTGTCTCTATTTCTGCCCTGCAAACCAGTTCATCTGTACCGTTTTTCTAGGTTCCACATATAGGCATTAACATACAATATTTGTTTTTCTCTTTCTGACTTACTTCACTCTGTATGACAGTCTCTAGATCCATCAACATCTCTACAAATGACCCAGTTTCATTCCTTTTTATGGCTGAGTAATATTCCATTTTATATATGTACCACATCTTTATCCATTCGTCTGTCTGTGGGCATTTAGGTTGCTTTCTTTACCTGGCTATTGTAAATAGTGCTGCAATGAACATTGTGGTGATTGGGTCTCTGTGATTTATGGTTTTCTCTGGGTAAATGCCCAGAAGTGGGATTGCTGGATCCTATGGTAATTCTCTTTTTAGTTTTTTAAAGGAACCTCCATACTGTTCTCCATAGTGACTGTATCAATTTACATTCCCACCAATAGCGGAAGAGGGTTCCTTTTGTCCACACCCTCCCCAGAATTTGTTGTTTGTAGATTATCTGATGATGCCGATTCTAACTGGTGTGAGGTCTTACCTCATTGTAGTTTTGATTTGCATTTCTCTAATAATTAGTGATGTTGAGCAGCTTGTCATGTGCGTCTTGGCCATCTCTGTGTCTTCTTTGAAGAAACGTCTCTTTAGATCTTCTGCCCATTTTTGTATTGGGTTGTTTGTTTTATTAATATTAAGCTGCATGAACTGTTTATATATATTGGAGATTAAACCTTTGTCCATTGATTCGTTTGTGAACGTTTTCGCCCATTCTGAGGGTTGCCTTTTTCCATTCCCGTTTTTTTAACAAAGAAAGCAAGCAAAAGAAGCAGAACACTAATGTGCGTGAAATATGCCTCTTGAAACTGTCGTTTTGAAATATGGACGTCTTTTGAATTTTTTGGTCGATATATGACCCCAGGATTTGTTTTCAGGGCAGGTGTCATTTACAAGCCTGTAATGATTTGGAATATCCACTGACCATTAGCGCTGGGATTAAAGCTGCTCTTGTGTGAAACGGCCACAAGGTGGCAGCAGTTCTCACTTACCAAAGCTGGTTACTAGGGCAGCAGAGCCTCAATGGAAGTCGCGTTCTAGATTGGAATGTAGAACGGAATGTGCCAGGAGAAAGTCCCTCAAGTTTGTCTCACTACTTCTTGTTCGTGTTTTTAATTTAATTTTTTATTTTTTATTACAGCAAGTTTGAGTACAACGTTTAGCTTTTTGTAGGTGTGCAAGAGGTGGTTCTTTTACACATATACATATGTCTGTTCTTCCTGGGATCCTTTTCCTATGTACGTTATGACAGAATGTTGAGTAGTCTTCTCTTGGTACTCCGTAGGTCTTTGGTGATTATATACGTCTACTGTGTTTGTATATGTCTGTTAACCCCAATATCGTAATGAATTCAATCCTCACACCTTTCCTTTGGTGAACCATAAGTTTGTTTAATGAATCTGTGATTGCCCTTCTCCGTGGAAATATCTGCTCTGGTATCAATTTATACGTAACACCTATAAGTGATATGATATGATATGTGTCTTTCACTTTCTGACTTACTACAAGTCACGTGATTACCTCTAGACTCATCTACGGTGCTGCAAATGGCATTGTGTCCTTTTTTTCCTTGGCGAATATTCTGTCTTAGCGAGGTCCATTTTCTGCAATGTGATTCCGTGAGGGCTGAGGATTAGCTGACCTGGGCAGCCTGACCCTGCCGGCAAGCCCTCCCCAGGTGTGCCTGGGTTGAGGTCAATATAAACAGCACTCCAGGCAGCAATAGCCCCTGCAGCTGTGCCTGACTCCATATTCTCTGCCCCGTCAGCAGTCTCGGGGCTGTGCTGCTGGGACGCTGTGAGGGTCCACGGCTTTGTGGGTGGCCCGGTGTGAGTGGGGCTCTGCTGGACTTTCTGCAGGAGTTGCCAGGCTGCCACCTGTAAAGAAGAGGATGTGTCACCCATAACTTCCACTGGAATATCTCTCCGGGATGAGGTGAGGAAGGAAAAAAAGGAGTGGGGGCCGGGACAGGAGGGGTATCTCAGGCAGGGCCATGGAAAGCTTCCAGAAGAGCGCCCGTGGCCAGGACCATCCTGGCTGACCTGCAGGCACCACGTCGGCCTGCGTGCTGTCGCTGGTGTGGCTCCACGGCCCTTCCTCTAGGCTTTCAAGCCCTTGTACATATTCAGGTGTTTCACCTGGGAAGGGTGGGAACAGTTCAGCAGCAGCTGGCCTGGGGCTCAGCTCACGTTTACTCACAGAGGCCTCGGCACGGTCTCCCAGCTTTGCAATGAGGATGCTCCTTGCGTGGGTGGGCGGGGCTGCTGGCTGTATGGGAGATGATTCCCCACCTCTGACCAATTTCAGAATTGTTTACCACTGGAGCAAGTGCCTTGGTAGTGTTTTCCTCTGTATAATTCTTAGGTTCGGTTTTTTTTTTTCTTTTTTGGTTCAAGTTAGATTTTATTCCTCATTTATGTATTTATAGATATAAGCATGGAAATAATTCATTCGTATAAATACATCAGTGTGAATGGAAGAACTTTTTTTCTGTTTTATTTTTACATTTTATTTTTTAAATTTTGAAATTTAATTTTAGTTATTTTTTTATACAGTAGGTTATTATTAGTTATCTATTTTATGCATAGACATGTATACAGGTCAATCCTAATCTCCCAACTCATCCCACCACCACCACCCCATGGCTTCCCCCACTTTGTGTCCATACGTTTGTTCTCTACCTCTGTGTCTCTATTTCTGCCCTGCAAACCAGTTCATCTCTACCATTTTTCTAGGTTCCACATATAGGCATTAATATACAATATTTGTTTTTCTCTTTCTGACTTACTTCACTCTGTATGACAGTCTCTAGATCCATCAACTTCTCTACAAATGACCCAGTTTCATTCCTTTTTATGGCTTAGTAATATTCCATTTTGTATATGTACCACATCTTTATCCATTCGTCTGTCTGTGGGCATTTAGGTTGCTTCCATTTCCTGGCTATTGTAAATAGTGCTGCAATGAACATTGTGGTGAATGTGTCTTTGTGATTTATGGTTTTCTCTGGGTATATGCCCAGAAGTGGGATTGCTGGATCCTATGGTAATTCTCTTTTTAGTTTTTTAAAGGAACCTCCATACTGTTCTCCATAGTGACTGTATCAATTTACATTCCCACCAATAGTGGAAGAGGGTTCCTTTTGTCCACACCGTCCCCAGAATTTGTTGATTGTAGATTATCTGATGATGCCGATTCTAACAGGTGTGAGGTCTTACCTCATTGTAGTTTTGATTTGCATTTCTCTAATAATTAGTGATGTTGAGCAGCTTTTCATGTGCGTCTTGGCCATCTCTGTGTCTTTGAAGAAACGTCTCTTTAGATCTTCTGCCCATTTTTGTATTGGGTTTTTTGTTGTATTAATATTAAGCTGCATGAGCTGTTTATATATATTGCAGATTAAACCTTTGTCCATTGATTCGTTTGTGAACGTTTTCGCCCATTCTGAGGGTTGCCTTTCTCCATTCCCGTTTTTTTAACAAAGAAAGAAAGAAAGCAAAAGAAGCAAAACACTAATGTGCGTGAAATATGCCTCTTGAAACTGTCGTTTTGAAATATGGACGTCTTTTGAATTTTTTGGTCGATATATGACCCCAGGATTTGTTTTCAGGGCAGGTGTCATTTACAGGCCTGTAATGATTTGGAATATCCACTGACCATTAGCGCTGGGATTAAAGCTGCTGTTGTGTGAAACGGCCACAAGGTGGCAGCAGTTCTCCCTTACCAAATCTGGTTACTAGGGCAGCAGAGACTCAATGGAAGTCGCTTTCTAGATTGGAATGTAGAACGGAATGTGCCAGGAGAAAGCCCCTCAAGTTTGTCTCACTACTTCTTGTTCGTGTTTTTAATTTAATTTTTTATTTTTTATTACAGCAAGTTTGAGTACAACGTTTAGCTTGTTGTAGGTGTGCAAGAGGTGGTTCTTTTACACATATACATATGTCTGTTCTTCCTGGGCTCCTTTTCCCGTGTACGTTATGACAGAATGTTGAGTAGTCTTCTCTTGGTACTCCGAGGGCTTTGTTGATTATATACGTCGACTGTGTTTGTATATGTCTGTTAACCCCAATATCGTAATGAATTCAATCCTCACACCTTTCCTTTGGTGAACCATAAGTTTTTTTAATGAATCTGTGATTGCCCTTCTCCGTGGAAATATCTGCCCTGGTATCAATTTATACGTAACACCTATAAGTGATATGATATGATATGTGTCTTTCACTTTCTGACTTACTCCAAGTCACGTGATTACCTCTAGACTCATCTACGGTGCTGCAAATGGCATTGTGTCCTTTTTTTCCTTGGCGAATATTCTGTCTTAGCGAGGTCCATTTTCTGCAAAGTGATTCCCTGAGGGCTGAGGATTAGCTGACCTGGGCAGCCTGACCCTGCCGGCAAGCCCTCCCCAGGTGTGCCTGGGTTGAGGTCAATATAAACAGCACTCCAGGCAGCAACAGCCCCTGCAGCTGTGCCTGAATCCATGTTCTCTGCCCCGTCAGCAGTCTCGGGGCTGTGCTGGTGGGAGGGTGTGAGGGTCCACGGCTTTGTGGGTGGCCCGGTGTGAGTGGGGCTCTGCTGGACTTTCTGCAGGAGTTGTCAGGCTGCCACCTGTAAAGAAGAGGATGTGTCACCCATAACTTCCACTGGAATATCTCTCCGGGCTGAGGTGAGGAAGGAAAAATAGGAGTGGGGGCCGGGACAGGAGGGGTATCTCAGGCAGGGCAATGGAAAGCTTCCAGAAGAGCGCCCGTAGCCAGGACCTTCCTGGCTGACCTGCAGGCACAAAGTTGGCCTGCGTGCTGTCGCTGGTGTGGCTCCACGGCCCTTCCTCTAGGCTTTCAAGCCCTTGTACATATTCAGGTGTTTCACCTGGGAAGGGTGTGAACAGTTAAGCAGCAGCTGGCCTGGGGCACAGCTCACGTTTACTCACAGAGGCCTCGCCACGGTCCCACAGCTTTGCAATAAGGACGCTCCTTGCGTGGGCGGGCGGGGCTGCTGGCTGTATGGGGGATGATTCCCCACCTCTGACCAATTTCAGAATTGTTTACCACTGGAGCAAGTGCCTTGGTTGTGTTTCCCTCTGTATAACTGTTAGGTTCAGCTTTTTTTTTCTTTTTTGGTTCAAGTTAGATTTTATTCCCCTTTTATGTATTTATGGATATAAGCATGGAACTAATTCATTCTTATAAATACATCAGTGTGAATGGAAGAACTTTTTTTCTGTTTTATTTTTACATTATATTTTTAAAAATTTTGAAATTTAATTTTATTTATTTTTTTATACAGTAGTTTATTATTAGTTATCTATTTTATGCATAGACATGTATACAGGTCAATCCCAATCTCCCAACTCATCCCACAACCACCACCCCATGGCTTCCCCCACTTTGTGTCCATACGTTTGTTCTCTGCCTCTGTGTCTCTATTTCAGCCCTGCAAACCAGTTCATCTGTACCATTTTTCTAGGTTCCACATATAGGCATTAATATACAATATTTGTTTTTCTCTTTCTGACTTACTTCACTCTGTATGACAGTCTCTAGATCCATCAACTTCTCTACAAATGACCCAGTTTCATTCCTTTTTATGGCTGAGTAATATTCCATTTTATATATGTACCACATCTTTATCCATTCGTCTGTCTGTGGCCATTTAGGTTGCTTCCATTACCTGGCTATTGTAAATAGTGCTGCAATGAACATTGTGGTGAATGTGTCTCTGTGATTTATGGTTTTCTCTGGGCAAATGCCCAGAAGTGGGATTGCTGGATCCTATGGTAATTCTCTTTTTAGTTTTTTAAAGGAACCTCCATACTGTTCTCCATAGTGACTGTATCAATTTACATTCCCACCAATAGCAGAAGAGGGTTCCTTTTGTCCACACCCTCCCCAGAATTTGTTGTTTGTAGATTATCTGATGATGCCGATTCTAACAGGTGTGAGGTCTTACCTCATTTTAGTTTTGATTTGCATTTCTCTAATAATTAGTGATGTTGAGCAGCTTTTCATGTGCGTCTTGGCCATCTCTGTGTCTTCTTTGAAGAAACGTCTCTTTAGATCTTCTGCCCATTTTTGTATTGGGTTGTTTGTTTTATTAATATTAAGCTGCATGAGCTGTTTATATATATTGGAGATTAAACCTTTGTCCATTGATACGTTTGTGAACGTTTTCGCCCATTCTGAGGGTTGCCTTTTTCCATTCCCGTATTTTTAACAAAGAAAGCAAGCAAAAGAAGCAGAACACTAATGTGCGTGAAATATGCCTCTTGAAATTGTCGTTTTGAAATATGGACGTCTTTGAATTTTTTGGTCGATATATGACCCCAGGATTTGTTTTCAGGGCAGGTGTCATTTACAGGCCTGTAATGATTTGGAATATCCACTGACCATTAGCGCTGGGATTAAACCTGCTGTTGTATTAAACGGCCACAAGGTGGCAGCAGTTCTACCTTACCAAATCTGGTTACTAGGGCAGCAGAGCCTCAATGGAAGTCGCATTCTAGATTGGAATGTAGAACGGAATGTGCCAGGAGAAAGCCCCTCAAGTTTGTCTCACTACTTCTTGTTCCTGTTTTTAATTTAATTTTTTATTTTTTAATTGCAGCAAGTTTGAGTACAACGTTTAGCTTGTTGTAGGTGTGCAAGAGGTGGTTCTTTTACACATATACATATGTCTGTTCTTCCTGGGATCCTTTTCCCATGTACGTTATGACAGAATGTTGAGTAGTCTTCTCTTGGTACTCCGTAGGTCTTTGGTGATTATATACGTCTACTGTGTTTGTATATGTCTGTTAACCCCAATATCGTAATGAATTCAATCCTCACACCTTTCTTTGGTGAACCATAAGTTTGTTTAATGAATCTGTGATTGCCCTTCTCCGTGGAAATATCTGTCCTGGTATGAATTTATACGTAACACCTATAAGTGATATGATATTATATGTGTCTTTCACTTTCTGACTTACTCCAAGTCACGTGATTACCTCTAGACTCATCTATGGTGCTGCAAATGGCATTGTGTCCTTTTTTTCCTTGGCGAACATTCAGTCTTAGCGAGGTCCATTTTCTGCAATGTGATTCCCTGAGGGCTGAGGATTAGCTGACCTGGGCAGCCTGACCCTGCCGGCAAGCCCTCCCCAGGTGTGCCTGGGTTGCGGTCAATATAAACAGCACTCCAGGCAGCAATAGCCCCTGCAGCTGTGCCTGACTCCATATTCTCTGCCCCGTCAGCAGTCTCGGGGCTGTGCTGCTGGGACGCTCTGAGGGTCCACGGCTTTGTGGGTGGCCCGGTGTGAGTGGGGCTCTGCTGGACTTTCTGCAGGAGTTGCCAGGCTGCCACCTATAAAGAAGAGGATGTGTCACCCATAACTTCCACTGGAATATATCTCCGGGCTGAGGTGAGGAAGGAAAAAAAGGAGTGGGGGCCGGGACAGGAGGGGTATCTCAGGCAGGCCAATGGAAAGCTTCCAGAAGAGCGCCCGTGGCCAGGACCATCCTGGCTGACCTGCAGGCACCAAGTTGGCCTGCGTGCTGTCGCTGGTGTGGCTCCACGGCCCTTCCTCTAGGCTTTCAAGCCCTTGTACATATTCAGGTGTTTCACCTGGGAAGGGTGGGAACAGTTCAGCAGCAGCTGACCTGGGGCTCAGCTCACCTTTATTCAGAGATGCCTCGGCTCGGTCACCCAGCTTTGCAATGAGGACGCTCCTTGTGTGGGGTGTGTGTTGATGGCTGTATGGGAGATGATTCCCTACCTCTGACCAATTTCAATATTGTTTACCGTTGGAACAAGTGCCCTGATAGGGTTTTCCTCTGTATAACTGGTGGGTTCAGGTTTTTTTTTCGTTTATGGTTCCAGTTAGATTTTATTCCTCTTTTATGTATTTATAGATATAAGCATGGAAATAATTCATTCCTATAAATACATCTGTGTGAAGGGAAGAATTTTTTCTGTTTTATTTTTAAATTTTATATTTTAAAATTTTGAAATTTAATTTTATTTACTTTTTTATACAGCGGGTTATTATTAGTTATGTATTTTATGCAGATACATGTATACACGTCAATCTCAAACTCCCAACTCATCCCACCAATACCACCCCATGGCTTCCCACAATAGGTGTCCATACGATTGTTCTCTACCTCTGTGTCTCTATTTCTGCCCTGCAAACCAGTTCATCTGTACCATTTTTAGGTTCCACATATATGCATTAATATACAATATTTGTTTTCCTCTTTCTGACTTACTTCATTCTGTATGACAGTCTCTAGATCCTTCGATGTCTCTACAAATGACCCAGTTTCATTCCTTTTTATGGCCGAGTAATATTCCATTTTATATATGTACCCCATCTTTATCCATTCATCTGTCTGTGGGCATTTAGGTTGCTTCCATTACCTGGCTATTGTAAATAGTGCTGCAATGAACCTTGTGGTGAATGTGCCTTTTTGATTTATGGTTGTCTCTGGGTATATGCCCAACAGTGGGATTGCTGGGTCAGATGGTAATTCTATTTCTAGTTTTTTAAAGGAAACTCCATACTGTTCTCCATAGTGACTGTATCAATTTACATTCCCACCAATAGTGGAAGAGGGCTCCTTTTGTCCACACCCTCCCCAGAATTTGTTGTTTGTAGATTTTCTGATGGTGCCGATTCTAACAGGTGTGAGGTGATACCTCATTGTAGTTTTGATTTGCATTTCTCTAATAATTAGTGCTCTTGAGCAGCTTTTCATGTGCGTCTTGGCCATCTCTGTGTCTTCTTTGAAGAAACGTCTCTTTAGATCTTCTGCCCATTTTTGTATTGGGTTGTTTGTTTTTTTAATAAGCTGCATGAGCTGTTTATATATATTGGAGATTAAACCTTTGTCCATTGATTCGTTTGCAACTATTTTCGCCCCTTTTGAGGGATGTCTTTTTCCTTTCCCGTTTTTTTAACCAAAAAAGAAAAAACGAAAAAGAAGTAGAAAACTAATGTGCGTAAAATATGCCTTTTGAAACGGTCGTTTTGAAATATGGACGTCCTTTGAATTTTTTGGTCGATATGTGACCCCAGAATTTGTTTTCAGGGCAGTTGTCATTTACACGCCTGCAATGATTTTGAATATCAACTGACCATTAGCGCTGGGATTAAAGCTGCTGTTGTGTGAAACGGCCACAAGGTGGCAGCAGTTCTCCCTTACCAATTCTGGTTACTAGGGCAACAGAGCCTCAATGGAAGTCGTGTTCTAGAATGGAATTTAGAATGGAATGTGCCAGGAGAAAACCCCTCAAGTTTGTCTCCCTACTTCTTGTTCGTGTTTTTAATTTAATTTTTATTTTTTATTACAGCAAGTTTGATTACAATGTTTGGCTTGTTGTAGGTGTGGAAGATGTGGTTCTTTTACACATATACAGATGTCGGTTTTTCCTGGGATCCTTTTCCCATGTACCTTATGACAGAATGTTGAGTAGTCTTTTGGTATTCCGTAGGTCTTTGGTGATTATATATGTCACCTGTGTTTGTATAAGTCTGTTAACCCCGATATCGTAATGAAACCAATCCTCACAACTTTCCACTGGAGAACCATGAGTTTGTTTAATGAATCTCTGATTGCCCTTCTCGGTGGAAATATCTGCCCTGGTATCCATTTTTAGGTAACACCTATAAGTGATATGATATGATATGTGTCTTTCACTTTCTGACTTACTACATGTAACGTGATTACCTCTAGACTCATCTACGGTGCTGCAAAAGGCATTGTGTGCTTTTTTTCCTTGCCTTCTATTCTGACTTAGCGAGGTCCCTTTTCAACAATGTGCTTCCCTGCGGGTTGTGGATTAGCTGACGTTGGCAGCCTTATCCTGCCGGCCGACCCTCCCCAGGTGTGCCTGGTTGAGGTCAATATAAACAGCGCTCCAGGCAGCAATAGCCCCTGAAGCTGTTCCTGACTCCATATTCTCTGCCCCGTCAGCACTCTTGGGGCTGTGCTGGTGGGAGGGAGTGAGGGGCCACAGCTTTGTTGGTGGCCCGGTGTGAGTTGGGTTCTGCTTGCCTTTCTGAAGGAGTTGCCAGGCTGCCTCCTGTAAGGAGGAGGATGTGTCACCCATACCTTCCGCTGGAATATCTCTCCGGACAGAGGTGAGGAAGGAAAAAAGCAGTGGGGGCCGGGACAAGTGGGGTATCTCAGGCAGTACAATGGAAAGCTTCCGGAAGAGCGCCCGGGGCCAGGACCACCCTGGCTGGCCTGCAGGCACCAAGTTGGCCTGCGTGCTGTCGCTGGTGTGGCTCCACGGCCCTTCCTCTAGTCTTTCAAGCCCTTGTACATATTCACGTGTTTTACCTGGGAAGGGTGGGAACAGTTCAGCAACAGCTGGCCTGGGGCTCAGCTCACCTTTGTTCAGTGATGCATCGGCTCGGTCCCCCCGCTTTGCAATGAGGAAGCTCCTTGTGTGGGGTGTGGGTTGCTGCCTGTATGGGAGATGATTCCCCACCTCTGAACAATTTCAATATTGTTTACCGTTGGAGCAAGTGCCCTGATAGTGTTTTTCTCTGTATAACTGGTCGGTTCAGGTTTTTCTTCGTTTATGGTTCAAGTTAGCTTTTATTCCTCTTTTATGTATTTATAGATATAAGCATGGAAATAATTCATTCCTATAAATACATCTGTGTGAAGGGAAGAACTTTTTTCTGTTTTATTTTTAAATTTTATTTTTTATAATTTTGAAATTTAATTTTATTTACTTTTTTATACAGCTGGTTATTATTAGTTATGTGTTTTATGCATATACATGTATACAGGTCAATCTCAATCTCCCAACTCATCCCACCACCACCACCCCATGGCTTCCCACACTTGGTGTCCATACGTTTGTTCTCTACCTCTGTGTCTCTATTTCTTCCCTGCAAACCAGTTCATCTGTACAATTTTTAGGTTCCACATATATGCATTAATATACAATATTTGTTTTCCCCTTTCTGACTTACTTCATTCTGTATGACAGTCTCTAGATCCATCGATGTCTCTACAAATGACCCAGATTCATTCCTTTTTATGGCCGAGTAATATTCCATTTTATATATGTACCCCATCTTTATCCATTCATCTGTCTTTGGGCGTTTAGGTTGCTTCCATTACCTGGCTATTGTAAATAGTGCTGCAATGAACATTGTGGTGAATGTGCCTTTTTGATTTATGGTTTTCTTTGGGTATATGCCCAGAAGTGGAATTGCTGGATCAGATGGTAATTCTATTTCTAGATTTTTTAAGGAAACTCCATAGTGTTCTCCATAGTGACTCTATCAATTTACATTCCCACCAATAGTGGAAGAGGGCTCCTTTTGTCCACACCCTCCCCAGAATTTGTTGTTTGTAGATTTTCTGATGATGCCGATTCTAACAGGTGTGAGGTGATACCTCATTGTAGTTTTGATTTGCATTTCTCTAATAATTAGTGCTCTTGAGCAGCTTCTCATGTGCGTCTTGGCCATCTCTGTGTCTTCTTTGAAGAAACGTCTCTTGAGATCTTCTGCCCATTTCTGTATTGGGAGGGTCGTGGGATGGTCAGGCTGTGTGCTGACGCACGTGTCAGTGCCAGCGTAAGGGCCAGGAGTAGGGTACAGCATAGAGTAACGTGTAGGGCTGGTGGTGGGTTTCCATTCCGGGCTAGGGTTAGGGTTAGGGAACGGCAAGGTTTAGGGAACAGGTGAGCATAGGGACACGTGGGAGAGGCAGGCTACGTGCTGACAAACGTGTCAGTGCCAGCGTAAGGGTCAGGAGTAAAGTATGGTGTAGGGCTGGTGGTGGGTTTCCATTCCGTGCTAGGGTTAGGGTTAGGGAACGGCAAGGCTTAGGGCACAGCTGAGGGTACAGAAACGTGGGAGGGTCAGGCTATGTGCTGACGCACGGTTCAGTGCCAGTGTACGGGCCAGGATTAGGGTACGGAGTAGGGTAAGGTGTAGGGCTGTTGGTGGGTTTCTGTTCCGGGTTAGGGTTAGGGAACGGCAAGGCTTAGGGCACAGGTAAGGGTACGGAAACGAGGGAGAGGCATGCTACGTGCTGACACACGGGTCAGTGCCAGCGTACGCGCCAGAATTAGGGTACGGCGTAGGGTAAGGTGTAGGGCTGGTGGTGGGTTTCTGTTCCAGGGTAGGGTTAGGGTTAGGGATCGGCAAGGCTTAGGGCACAGGTGAGGGTATGGAAACATGGGAGTGGCAGGCTACGTGCTTACACAAGGGTCAGTTCCAGTGTACGGCCCTGGAGTAGGGTACGGCGTAGGGTAAGGTGTAGGGCTGGTGGTGGGTTTCCGTTCCCGGCTAGGGTTAGGGTTAGGGAATGGGAAGGCTTAGGGCACAGGTGAGGGTACAGAAACGTGGGAGGGTCAGGCTACGTGCTGACGCAAGTGTCAGTGCCAGCGTACGGCCCAGGAATAGGGTATGGCGTAGGGTAAAGTGTAGGGTTAGGGTTAGGGAACAGCAAGGCTTAGGGCACAGGTGAGGGTACGGAAACGTGGGAGGGTCAGGCTACATGCTGAAGCACGGGTCAGTGCCAGGGTGTGGAACAGGAGTAGGGTACGGCGTAGGGTAAGGTGTAAGACTGGTGGTGGGTGTCCATTCCGGGGTTTGATTAGGGTTAGGGAACGTCAAGTTTTAGGGCACAGGTGTGGGTACGGAAACGTGGGAGGGTCAGGCTACCTGCTGACGCATGGGTCAGTGCCAGCGTATGGGCCAGGAGTAGGGTACGGCGTAGGGTAAGGTGTAGGGCTGGTGGTGGGTTTCCGTTCCGGGCTAGGGTTAGGGTTAGGGAACGGCAAGGCTAAGGGCACAGGTGAGGGTACGGAAACTTGGGAGAGGCAGGCTACGTGCTGACGCACGGGTCAGTGCCAGCATACAGGCAAGGAGTAGGGTACGGCATAGGGTATGGTGTAGGGCTGGTGGTGGGTTTCAGTTCAGGGCTAGGGTTAGGGTTAGTGAACGGCAAGGCTTAGGGCACAGATGAGGGTACAAAAACATGTTAGGTTCATGGTGCATGTTGATGCATGGAATAGTGTCATCGTACGCATTAGGATTAGGGTACGGCGTAGAGTAAGGTGTACGGATGGCGGTAGGTTTACATTCCGGTGTAGGGTTAGGGATAGCGAATTGCAAGGTATAGGGCACAGGTGATGGTACGCAAATGTGTTAGGTTCAGGGTACGTGTTGACTCACGGGTTAGTGTGAGCGTACGCATGAGGATTAGGGTACCGCATAGAGTAAGGTGTAGGGTTGGTGGTAGGTTTCCGTTCCAGTCTAGGGTTATGTTTAGGGACTGGCAAAGTTTAGGGCACAGGTGAGGGTACGAAACGTGTTAGGGTCAGGGTACGTGTTGATGCACAGGTTAGTGTCAGCATACGAATTAGGATTAGGGTATGGCGTAAGGTAAGGTGTAGGGTTGGTGGTAGTTTTCCGTTCCGGGCTAGGGTTAAGGTAAGGGAACGGCAAGGTTTATGGCAGAGGTGAGGGTACGGAAACGTGTTAGGGTCAGGGTACGTGTTGACGTATGGATTAGGATTAGGGTACGGCTTAGGGTAAGGTGTAGGGCTGATGGTAGGTTTCTGTTCCGGGCTAAGGTTAAGGATAGGCAACGGCAAGGTTTGGGGCACAGCTGAGGGTACGGAAACGTGTTAGAGTCAGGGTACATGTTGACTCACCGGTTAGTGCCAGCGTACGGATTAGGATTAGTGTACCGCGTAGATAAGGTGCACGGTTGGTGGTAGGTTTCCGTTCCAGGCTATGGTTAGGGTTAGGGAAAGTCAAGGTTTCTATTTGTAGGTTTTTTAAGGAAACTCCATACTGTTCTCCATAGTGACTGTATCAATTTACATTCCCAACAATAGTGGAAGAGGGCTCCTTTTGTCCACACCCTCCCCAGAATTTGTTGTCTGTAGATTTTCTGATGATGCCGATTCTAACAGGTGTGAGGTGATACCTCATTGTAGTTTTGATTCGCATTTCTCTAATAATTAGTGCTCTTGGGCAGCTTTTCATGTGCGTCTTAGCCATCTCTGTGTCTTCTTTGAAGAAACGTCTCTTTAGATATTCTGCCCATGTATGTATTGGGTTGTTTGTTTTTTTAATATTAAGCTGCATGAGCTGTTTATATATATTGGAGATTAAACCTTTGTCCATTGATTCGTTTGCAACTATTTTCGCCCCTTCTGAGGGATGCCTTTTTCCATTCCCGAGTTTTTAACCAAAAAAGAAAGAAAGAAAGAGAAGCAGAACACTAATGTGCATAAAATATGCCTTTTGAAACGGTCGTTTTGAAATATGGACGTCCTTTAAATTTTTTGGTCGATATGTGGCCCCAGGATTTGTTTTCAGGGCAGGTGTCATTTACAGGCCTGCAATGATTTTGAATATCAACTGACCATTAGCACTGGGATTAAAGCTGCTGTTGTGTGAAATGGCCACTACGTGGCAGCAGTTCTCCCTTAACACATCTGGTTACTAGGGCAACAGAGCCTCAATGGAAGTCGTGTTCTACATTGGAATTTAGAATGGAATGTGCCAGGAGAAAGCCCCTCAAGATTGAATCCCTACTTCTTGTTCGTATTTTTAATTTAATTTTTTTTTATTATAGCATGTGTGATTACAATGTTTGGCTTGTTGTAGGTGTGGAAGATGTGGTTCTTTTACACATATACAGATGTCTGTACTTCCTGGGATCCTTTTCCCATGTACGTTATGACAGAATGTTGAGTAGTCTTCTCTTGGTATTCCGTAGGTCTTTGGTGATTATATATGTCACCTCTGTTTGTATATGTCTGTTAACCCCGATATCGTAATGAAACCAATCCTCACACCTTTCCATTGGTGAACTATAAGTTTGTTTAATGAATCTATGATTGCACTTCTCAGTGGAAATGCCTGCCCTGGTTTCTATTTTAGGTAACACTTATAAGTGATATGAAATGATATGTGTCTTTCACTTTCTGACTTACTACAAGTCACGTGATTACCTCTAGACTCATCTACAGTGCTGAAAATGGCATTGTGTCCTTATTTTCCTTGGCTTCTATTCTGCCTTAGCGAGGTCCATTTTCAACAATGTGATTCCCTGAGGGTTGTGGATTAGCTGACCTGGGCAGCCTTACCCTGCCGGCCGGCCCTCCCCAGGTCTGCCTGGTTGAGGTCAATATAAACAGCGCTCCAGGCAGCAATAGCCCCTGAAGCTGTTCCTGACTCCATATTCTCTGCCCCGTCAGCACTCTCGGGGCTGTGCTGGTGGGAGGGAGTGAGGGGCCACAGCTTTGTTGGTGGCCCTGTGTGAGTGGGGTTCTGCTGGCCTTTCTGCAGGAGTTGCCAGGCTGCCACCTGTAAAGAAGTGGATGTGTCACCCATAACTTCCGCTGGAATTTCTCTCCGACAGTGGTGAGGAAGGAAAAAAGCAGTGGGAGCCGGGACAAATGGGGTATCTCAGGCAGGACAATGGAAAGCTTCCGGAAGAGCGCCCGGGGCCAGGATCACCCTGGCTGGCCTGCAGTCACCAAGTTGGCCTGCGTGCTGTCGCTGGTGTGGCTCCACGGCCCTTCCTCTAGGCTTTCAAGCCTTTGTACATATTCAGGTGTTTGACCTGGGAAGGGTGGGAACAGTTCAGCAGCAGCTGGCCTGGGGCTCAGCTCACCTTTATTAAGAGATGCCCCGGCACGGTCCCCCAGCTTTGCAATGTGGATGCTCCTTGCATGGGGTGTGGGTTGCTGGCTGTATGGGAGATGATTCCCCACCTCTGACCAATTTCAGAATTGTTTACCGCTGGAGCAAGTGCCCTGATAGGGTTTTCCTCTGTATAACTGGTGGGTTCAGGTTTTTTTTTCGTTTATGGTTCCAGTTAGATTTTATTCCTCTTTTATGTATTTATAGATATAAGCATGGAAATAATTCATTCCTATAAATACATCTGTGTGAAGGGAAGAATTTTTTCTGTTTTATTTTTAAATTTTATATTTTAAAATTTTGAAATTTAATTTTATTTACTTTTTTATACAGCGGGTTATTATTAGTTATGTATTTTATGCATATACATGTATACAGGTCAATCTCAAACTCCCAACTCATCCCACCACCACCACCCCATGGCTTCCCACAATAGGTGTCCATACGATTGTTCTCTACCTCTGTGTCTCTATTTCTGCCCTGCAAACCAGTTCATCTGTACCATTTTAAGGTTCCACATATATGCATTAATATACAATATTTGTTTTCCTCTTTCTGACTTACTTCATTCTGTATGACAGTCTCAAGATCCTTCGATGTCTCTACAAATGACCCAGTTTCATTCCTTTTTATGGCCGAGTAATATTCCATTTTATATATGTACCCCATCTTTATCCATTCATCTGTCTGTGGGCATTTAGGTTGCTTCCATTACCTGGCTATTGTAAATAGTGCTGCAATGAACCTTGTGGTGAATGTGCCTTTTTGATTTATGGTTGTCTCTGGGTATATGCCCAACAGTGGGATTGCTGGGTTAGATGGTAATTCTATTTCTAGTTTTTTAAAGGAAACTCCATACTGTTCTCCATAGTGACTGTATCAATTTACATTCCCACCAATAGTGGAAGAGGGCTCCTTTTGTCCACACCCTCCCCAGAATTTGTTGTTCGTAGATTTTCTGATGATGCCGATTCTAACAGGTGTGAGGTGATACCTCATTGTAGTTTTGATTTGCATTTCTCTAATAATTAGTGCTCTTGAGCAGCTTTTCATGTGCGTCTTGGCCATCTCTGTGTCTTCTTTGAAGAAACGTCTCTTGAGATCTTCTGCCCATTTTTGTATTGGGTTGTTTGTTTTTTAATAAGCTGCATGAGCTGTTTATATATATTGGAGATTAAACCTTTGTACATTGATTCGTTTGCAACTATTTTCGCCCCTTCTGAGGGATGGCTTTTTCCATTCCCGTGATTTTAACCAAAAAAGAAAGAAAGAAAATGAAGCAGAACATTAATGTGCATAAAATATGCCTTTTGAAACGGTCGTTTTGAAATATGGACGTCCTTTAAATTTTTTGGTCGATATGTGACCCCAGGATTTGTTTTCAGGGCAGGTGTCATTTACAGGCCTGCAATGATTTTGAATATCAACTGACCATTAGCGCTGGGATTAAAGCTGCTGTTGTGTGAAACGGCCACAAGGTGGCAGCAGTTCTCTCTTTCATATCTGGTTACTTGGGCAACAGAGCCTCAATGGAAGTCGCCTTCTAGATTGGAATTTAGAACCGAATGTGACAGGAAAAAGCCCCTCAAATTTGTCTCACTACTTCTTGTTCGTGTGTTTAATTTAATTTTTTATTTTTTATTACAGCAAGTTTGATTACAATGTTTGGCTTGTTGTAGGTATGGTAGATGTGGTTCTTTTACACATATACAGATGTCTGTTCTTCCTGGGATCCTTTTCCCATGTACGTTATGACAGAATGTTGAGTAGTCTTTTGGTATTCTGTAGGTCTTTCGTGATTATATATATCACCTGTGTTTGTATGTCTGTTAACCCCAATATCATAATGAAACCAATCCTCACACCTTTCCATTGGTGAACCATAAGTTTGTTTAATGAATATGTGATTGCCCTTCTCCGTAGAAATATCTGCCCTGGTATCCATTTTTAGGTAACACCTATAAGTGATATGATACGATATGTGCCTTTCACTTTCCGACTTACTACATGTCACATGATTACCTCTAGACTCATCTACGGTGCTGCAAATGGCATTGTGTCCTTATTTTCCTTGGCTTCTATTCTGCCTTAGCGAGGTCCATTTTCAACAATGTGATTCCCTGAGGGTTGTGGATTAGCTGTCCTGGGCAGCCTTACCGTGCCGGCCGGCCCTCCCCTGGTGTGCCTGGTTGAGGTCAATATAAACAGCGCTCCAGGCAGCAATAGCCCCTGAAGCTGTGCCTGACTCCATATTCTCTGCCCCGTCAGCAGTCTTGGGGCTCTGCTGGTGGTAGCGTGTGAGGGGCCACGGCTTTGTGGGTGGCCCGGTGTGTGTGGGGCTCTGCTGGACTTTGTGCAGGAGTTGCCAGGCTGCCACCTGTAAAGAAGAGGATGTGTCACCCATAAGTTCCAGTGGAATTTCTCTCCGGGCTGAGGTAAGGAAGGAAAAAAAGGGGTGGGGTCCGGGACAGGAGGGGTATCTCAGGCAGGGAAATGGAAAGCTTCCAGAAGAGCGCCCGGGGTCAGGACCATCCTGCCTCGCCTGCAGGCACCAAGTTGGCCTGTGTGCTGTCGCTGGTGTGGCTCCACGGCCCTTCCTCTAGGATTTCATGCCCTTGTACATATTCAGGTGTTTACCTGGGAAGGGTGGGAACAGTTCAGCTGCAGCTGGCCTGGGGCTCAGCTCACCTTTATTCAGAGATGCCTCGGCACGGACCCCTAGCTTTGCAATGAGGACGCTCCTTGCATGCGGGGTGGGTTGCTGGCTGTATGGGAGATGATTCCCCACCTCTGACCAATTTCAGAATTGTTTACCGCTGGAGCAAGTTCCCTGATAGGGCTTTCCTCTGTATAACTGGTGGGTTCAGGTTTTTTTTCGTTTATGGTTCAAGTTAGATTTTATACCTCTTTTATGTATTTATAGATATAAGCATGGAAATAATACATTCCTATAATTACATCTGTGTGAAGGGAAGAACTTTTTTCTCTTTTATTTTTAAATTTTATTTTTTAAAATTTTGAAATTTAGTTTTATTTTTTTATACAGCAGGTTATTATTAGTTATGTATTTTATGCATATGCATGTATGCAGGCCAATCCCAATCTCCCAACTCATCCCACCTCTACCACCCCATGGCTTCCCACACTTGGTGTCCATAAGTTTGTTCTCTACCTGTGTCTCTATTTCTTCCCTGCAAACCAGTTCATCTGTACCACTTTTTAGGTTCCACATATATGCATTAATATACAATATTTGTTTTCCTCTTTCTGACTTACTTCATTCTGTATGACAGTCTCTAGATCCATCGATGTCTCTACAAATGACCCAGTTTCATTCCTTTTTATGGCCGAGTAATATTCCATTTTATATATGTACCACATCTTTACCCATTCATCTGTTTGTGGGTATTTAGTTTGCTCCCTTACCTGGCTATTGTAAATAGTGCTGCAATGAACATTGTGGTAAATGTGCCTTTTTGATTTATGGTTTTCTCTGGGTATATGCCCAGAAGTGCGATTGCTGGATCAGATGGTAATTCTATTTCTAGTTTTTTTAAGGAAACTCCACACTGTTCTCCATAGTGACTGTATCAATTTACATTCCCACCAATAGTGGAAGAGGGCTCCTTTTGTCCACACCCTCCCCAGAATTTGTTGTTTGTAGGTTTTCTGATGATGCCGATTCTAACATGTTTGAGATGATACCTCATTGTAGTTTTTTTTTTTTTTTTTTTTTTTTTTTTTTTTTTTTTGTGGTACGCGGGCCTCTCACTGTTGTGGCCTCTCCCGTTGCGGAGCACAGGCTCCGGACGCGCAGGCTCAGTGGCCATGGCTCACGGGCCCAGCTGCTCCGCGACATGTGGGATCTTCCCGGACCGGGGCACGAACCCGTGTCCCCTGCATCGGCAGGCGGACTCTCAACCACTGCGCCACCAGGGAAGCCCCCTCATTGTAGTTTTGATTTGCATTTCTCTAATAATTAGTGATGTTGAGCAGCTTTTCATCTGCGTCTTGGCCATGTCTGTGTCTTCTTTGAAGGATCGTCTCATGAGATCTTCTGACCATTTCTGTATTGGGAGGGTGGTTGGAGGGTAAGGCTATGTGCTCACGCACGTGTCAGTGCCAGCGTAAGGGCCAGGAGTAGGGTACTGCGTAGGGTAAGGTGTAGGTCTGGTGGTGGTTTCCATTCTGGGCTAGGTTTAGGGTTTGGGAACGGCAAGGCTTAGGGCCCAGGTGAGGGTACGGAAACGTGGGATGGTCAGGCTACGTTCTTACGCATGGGTCAGTGCCAATGTACAGGCCAGGAATAGGCTACTGCGTAGGCTAATGTGTAGGGCTGGTGGTGGGTTTCCGTTCCGTGCTAGGGTTAGGGTTAGGGAATGACAACGCTTAGGGCACAGGTGAGGGTACGGAAACGTGGGAGGGTCCGGCTATGTGCTGACGCACGGGTCAGTGCCAGCGTACGGGCCAGGAATAGGGAACGGCGTAGGGTAAGGAGTAGGGCTGGTTGTGAGATACCGTTCCGGGCTAGGGTTAGGGTTAGGGAACGGCAAGGCTTAGGGCACAGGTGAACGTAAGGAAACGTGGGAGGGTCAGGCTACGTGCTGACGCACGGGTCAGTGCCAGCGTACGGGCCAGGAGTAGGGTATGGCGTAGGGTAAGGTTTAGGGCTGGTGGTGGGTTTCCGTTCCGGGCTAGGGTTAGGGTGAGGGAACAGCAAGGCTTAGGGCACAGGTGAACGTACGGAAACGTGGGAGTGGCAGGCTACGTGTTGACGCACGGGTCTGTGCCAGCGTACAGGCCAGGATTAGGGTACGTCGTAGCGTAAGGTTTAGGGCTAGTGGTGGGTTTCCGTTCCAGGCTAGGGTTAGGGTTAGGGAACGGCAAGGCTTAGGACACAGGTGAGGGTATGGAAACGTGGGAGAGGCAGGCTACGTGCTGACGCACAGGTCAGTGCCAGCGTAGGGGCCAGGAGTAGGGTACAGCGTAGGGTAAGGTTTAGGGCTGGTGGTGGGTTTATGTTCCGGGTTAGGGTTAGGGAACGGCAAGGCTTAGGGCACAGGTGAGGGTACGGAAACGTAGGAGTGGCAGGCTACGTGCTGACGCACGGGTCAGTGCCAGCGTACGGGGCAGGATTAGGGTACGGCGTAGGGTAAGGTTTAGGGCTGGTGGTGGGTTTCCGTTCCAGGCTAGGTTTAGGGTTAGGGAACGGCAAAGCTTAGGGCACAGAAGATGGTACGGAAAAGTGGGAGGGTCAGGCTACGTGCTGACGCACGGGTCAGTGCCAGCGTAAGGGCCAAGTGTAGGGTATGGCGTAGGGTAAAGTGTAGGGTTAGGGTTAGGGAACGGCAAGGCTTAGGGCACAGGTGAGGGTACGGAAACGTGGGAGGGTCAGGCTACGTGATGACGCACGGGTCTTTGCCAGCGTACGCGCCAGGATTCGGGTACGGCATTGGGTAAGGTGTAGGGCTGTTTGTGGGTTTCCGTTCCAGGTTAGAGTTAGGGAACGGCAAGGCTTAGTGCACAGGTGAGGGTATGGAAACGTGGCAGAGGCAGGCTATGTGCTGACGCAAGGGTCACTGCCAGCGTACGGGTCAGGAGTAGTCTACGGCGCACGTTAAGGTTTAGGTTTTGTGGTGGGTTTCCGTTCCGGGCTAGGGTTAGGGATAGGGAAAGGCAAGGCTTAGGGCACAGGTGAGGGTACGGAAACGTGGGAGGGTTAGGCTACATGCTGAAGCACGGTTCAATGCCAGGGTATGGACCAGGAGTAGGGTACGGCGTAGGGTAAAGTGTAAGGCTGGTGGTGGGTGTCCATTCCGGGCTAGTGTTAGGGTTAGGGAGCGGCAAGGCTTAGGGCACAGGTGAGGGTACGGAAACGTGGGAGGGTCAGGCTACATGCTGAAGAACGGGTCAGTGCCAGGGTGTGGACCAGGAGTAGGGTACGACGTTGGGTATGGTGTAAGGGCGGTAGTGGGTGTCCATTCCGGTCTAGGGTTAGGGTTAGGGAACGTTAAGGCTTAGGACACAGGTGAGGGTACGGAAACGTGGGAGGGTCAGGATACGTGCTGAAGAATGGGTCAGTGCCAGCGTACGGGCCAGGAGTAGGGTACGGCATAGCGTAATGTGTAGGGCTGGTGGTGGTTTCCGTTCCGGGCTAGGGTTAGAGGTAGGGAACTGCAAGGCTTAGGGCACAGGTCAGGGTACAGAAACGTGGGAGAGGCAGGCTACGGGCTGACACATGGGAGAGTGCCAGCTTACGGGCCAGCAGTAGGCTACGACGTAGGGTAGGGTGTAGGGCTGGTGGTGGGTTTCCGTTCCGGGCTAGGGTTAGAGTTAGGGATCGGCAAGGCTTAGGGAACAGGTGAGGTTAAGGAAAAGTGGGAGGGTTAGGCTACATGCTGACGCACGGATCAGTGCCAGCGTACGGGCCAGGTGTAGGGTACGGCGTAGGGTAAGGTTTAGGGCTGGTGGTGGGTTTCCGTTTGGGGTTATGGTTAGGGTTATGGAACGGCAAGGCTTAGGACACAGGTGAGGGTACGGGAACGTGGGAAGGTCAGGCTACGTGCTGACGCACGGATCAGTGCCAGCGTACGGGCCAGCATTAGGCTACGGCGTAGGGTAAGCTGTAGGGCTGGTGGTGGGTTTCTGTTCTGGGCTAGGGTTAGGGTTAGGGAAGGACAAGACTTAGGGCACAGTTGAGGGTACGGAAATGGTGGAGGGTCAGGCTATGTGCTGACGCACGGGTCAGTGCCAGCGTACAGGCCAGGAGTAGGCAACAACGTAGGGTAAGGTGTAGGGCTGGTGGTTGGTTTCCTTTCCGGGCTAGGGTTAGGGTTAGGGAATGTCAAGGCTTAGGGCACAGGTGAGGGTATGGCAACGTGGGAGGGTCATGCTACTTGCTGACACACGTGTCAGTGCCAGCGTATGGGCCAGTCGTAGGCTACGGCGTAGGGAAAGGTGTAGGGCTGGTGGTGGGCTTCCGTTCCGGGCTAGGGTTAGGGTTAGGGAACGCCAAGTCTTAGGGCACAGGTGCGGGTACGGAAACGTGGGAGAGTCAGGCTATGTGCTGACGCACGGGTCAGTGCCAGCGTACGGGCCAGGAGTAGTGTACGTCGTAGGGTAAGGTGTAGGGCTGGTGGTGGGTTTCCGTTCTGGGCTAGGGTTAGGGTTAGGGAACGGCAAGGTTTAGGGCACACGTGAGGGTATCGAAACGTGTTAGGCTCAGGGTACGTGTTGACGCACGGGTTAGTGTGAACGTACAGATGAGGATTATGGTGCGGCATAGGGTAAAGTGTATGGTTGGTGGTAGGTTTCCGTTTCAGGCTAGGGTTAGTGTTAGGGAACGGCAAGGTTTTGGGCCCAGATGAGGGTATGGAAACGTGTTAGTGTCAGGGTACGTGTTGACATATGGATTAGCATTAGGGTACGGCTTAGGGTAAGGTGTAGGCTTGGTGGTAGGGTTCCATTGTGGTCTAGGGCTAGGGTTAGGGAATGGCAAGGTTTAGGTCACAGGTGAAGGTACGGAAACGTGTTAGGGTCAGGGTAAGTGTTGACGCATGTGTTAGTGTCAGCGTACGGAGTACGTTTATGGTCCTTCGTAGGTTAAGGTCTAGGGTTGGTGGTAGGTTTCCGTTCCAGGCTAGGGTTAGTGTTATGGAACGGCAAGGTTTAGGGCATAGGTGAGGGTACGGAAATGTGTTAGGGTCAGGGTACGTGTTGACGCTCGGATTATGATTAGGGTATGGCGTAGAGTAACGTGTAGGGTTGGTGGTAGGTTTCCGTTTTGGGTTAGGGTTAGGCAACGGCACGGTTTAGGGCACAGTTGAGGGAACGGAAAAGTGTTAGGGTCAGTGTACGTGTTGACGCACGGGTTAGTGTCAGTGTACGGATTAGGATTAGGGTACCGTGTAGGGTATGCTGTACGGTTTGTGGTAGTTTTCCATTCTGGGCTAGGGTTAGTGTTAGGGTACGGCAAGGTTTAGGGTACAGGTGACGGTACAGATACGTGTTAGGGTCATGATACATGTTGCTACATGGAATAGTGTCATCATAAGCATTAGGATTAGGGTACGGCGTAGGGTAAGGTGTACGGAGGGCGGTAGGTTTCCATTCCGTTGTAGGGTTAGGGTTAGCGAATTGCAAGGTTTTGGGCACAGGTGATGGTACAGAAATGTGTTAGGTTCAGGGTACGTGTTGACTCACGGGTTCGTGTCAGCATACGCATGAGGATTAGGGTTCCACATAGAGTAAGGTATAGGGTTGGTGGTACGTTTCCGTTCCAGTCTAGGGTTATGTTTAGGGACCGGCAAAGTTTAGGGCACAGGTGAGGGTACGAAACGTGTTAGGGTCAGGGTATGTGTTGATGCACAGGTTAGTGTCAGCATACGAATTAGGATTAGGGTACGGCATAAGGTAAGGTGTAGGGTTGGTGGTAGGTTTCCGTTCCGGGCTAGGGTTAGGGTTAGGGAACGGCAAGGTTTATGGCAGAGGTGAGGGTACGGAAAGGTGTTAGGGTCAGGGTACGTGTTGATGTATGAATTAGGATTAGGGTACAGCTTAGGGTAAGGTGTACGGCTGATGGTAGGTTTCCGTTCCGGGCTAAGGTTAAGGAGAGGCAACGACAAGTTTTAGGGCACAGCTGAGGGTATGGAAACGTGTTAGGGTCAGGGTACGTGTTGACTCACTGGTTAGTGCCAGCGTACGGATTAGGATTAGTGTACGGCATAGATAAGGTGTAGGGTTGGTGGTAGGATTCCGTTCCGGGCTATGGTTAGGGTTAGGGAAAGTCAAGGTTTCTATTTCTAGTTCTTTGAAGGAAACTCCATACTGTTCTCCATAGTGACTGTATCAATTTACATTCCCACCATAGTGGAAGAGGGCTCCTTTTGTCCACACCCTCCCCAGAATTTGTTTGTAGATTTTCTGATGATGCCGATTCTAACAGGTGTGAGGGGATACCTCATTGTAGATTTGATTTGCATTTCTCTAATAATTAGTGCTCTTGAGCAGCTTTTCATGTGCGTCTTGGCCATCTCTGTGTCTTCTTTGAAGAAACGTCTCTTTAGATCTTCTGCCCTTTTTTGTATTGGGTTGTTTGTTTTTTTAATAAGCTGCATGAGCTGTTTATATATATTGGAGATTAAACCTTTGTCCATTGATTCGTTTGCAACTATTTTCGCCCCTTCTGAGGGATGCCTTTTTGCATTCCCGTGTTTTTAACCAAAAAAGAAAGAAAGAAAAAGAAGCAGAACACTAATGTGCATAAAATATGCCTTTTGAAACGGTCATTTTGAAATATGGACGTCCTTTAAATTTTTTGGTCGATATGTGACCCCAGGATTTGTTTTCAGGGCAGGTGTCATTTACAGGCCTGCAATGATTTTGAATATCAACTGACCATGAGCGCTGGGATTAAAGCTGCTGTTGTGTGAAACGGCCACAAGGTGGCAGCAGTTCTCCCTTACCAATTCTGGTTACTAGGGCAACAGAGCCTCAATGGAAGTCGTGTTCTAGATTGGAATTTAGAATGGAATGTGACAGGAGAAAGCCCCTCAAGTTTGTCTCCCTACATCTTGTTCGTGTTTTTAATTTAATTTTTTGTTTTTTATTACAGCAAGTTTGATTACAATGTTTGGCTTGTTGTAGGTGTGGAAGATGTGGTTCTTTTACACATATACAGATGTCTGTTTTTCCTGGGATCCTTTTCCCATGTACGTTATGACAGAATGTTGAGTAGTCTTTTGGTATTCCGTAGGTCTTTGGTGATTATATATGTCACCTGTGTTTGTATAAGTCTGTTAATCCCGATATCGTAATGAAACCAATCCTCACACCTTTCCATTGGTGAACCATATGTTTGTTTAATGAATCTCTGATTGCCCTTCTCGGTGGAAATATATGCCCTGTTATCCATTTTTAGGTAACACCTATAAGTGATATGATATGATATGTGTCTTTCATTTTCTCACTTACTACAAGTCACGTGATTACCTCTAGACTCATCTACGGTGGTGCAAATGGCATTGTGTTCTTTTTTTCCTTGGCTTCTCTTCTGCCTTAGCGAGGTCCATTTTCAACAATGTGATTCCCTGAGTGTTGTGGATTAACTGACCTGGGCAGCCTTACCCTGCCGCCCGGCCCTCCCCAGGTGTGCCTGGTAGAGGTCAATATAAACAGCGCTCCAGGCAGCAATAGCCCCTGAAGCTGTTCCTGACTCCATATTCTCTGCCCCGTCTGCAGTCTCGGGGCTGTGCTGGTGGGAGGGAATGAGGTGCCACAGATTTGTTGGTGGCCCGGTGTGAGTGGGGTTCTCCTGGCCTTTCTGCAGTAGTTGCCAGGCTGCCTCCTGTAAAGAAGAGGATGTGTCACCCATACCTTCTGCTGGAATTTCTCTCCGGACAGTGGTGAGGAAGGAAAAAAGCAGTGGGGGCCGGGACAGGTGGGGTATCTCAGGCAGGACAATGGAAAGCTTCCGGAAGAGCGCCCGGGGCCAGGACCACCCTGGCTGGCCTGCAGGCACCAATTTGGCCTGCGTGCTGTCGCTGGTGTGGCTCCACGGCCCTTCCTCTAGTCTTTCAAGCCCTTGTACATATTCAGTTGTTTTACCTGGGAAGGGTGGGAACAGTTAAGCAACAGCTGGCCTGCGGCTCAGCTCACCTTTTTTTAGAGATGCCCCGGCTCGGTCCCCCAGCTTTGAAATGAGGAAGCTCCTTGTGTGGGGTGTGGGTTGCTGGCTGTATGGGGATGATTCCCCACCTCTGACCAATTTCAGAATTGTTTGCCGCTGGAGCAAGTGCCCTGATAGGGTTTTCCTCTGTATAACTGGTGGGTTCAGGTTTTTTTCCTTTTATGGTTCAAGTTAGATTTTATTCCTCTTTTATATATTTATAGATATAAGCATGGAAGTAATTCATTCCTATAAATACATCTGTGTGAAGGGAAGAACTTTTTTCTGTTTTATATTTAAATTTTATTTTTAAGATTTTGAAATTTAATTTTATTTACTTTTATATACAGCAGGTTATTATTAGATATGTATTTTATGCATATACATGTATACAGGTCAATCTCATACTCCCAACTCATCCCACCACCACCACCCCATGGCTTCCCACACTTGGTGTCCATACGTTTGTTCTCTACCTCTGTGTCTCTATTTCTTCCCTGCAAACCAGTTCATCTGTACCATTTTTTAGGTTCCACATATATGCATTAATATACAAAATTTGTTTTCCTCTTTCTAACCTACTTCATTCTGTATGACAGTCTCTAGATCCATCGATGTCTCTACAAATGACCCAGTTTCATTCCTTTTTATGGTTGAGTAATATTCCATTTTATACATGTACCACATCTTTATCCATTCATCTGTGTGAGGGCATTTATGTTGCTTCCATTACCTGGCCTTTGTAAATAGTGCTGCAATGAACATTGTGGTGAATGTGCCTTTTTGATTTATGGTTTTCTCTGGGTCTATTCCCAGAAGTGGGATTGCAGGATCAGATGGTAATTCTATTTCTAGTTTTTTTAAGGAAACTCCATTGTGTTCTCCATAGTGACTGTATCAATTTACATACCCACCAATAGTGGAAGAGGGATCCTTTTGTCCACACCCTCCCCAGAATTAGTTGTTTGTAGATTTTCTGATGATGCCGATTCTAACAGGTGTGAGGTGATACCTCATTGTAGTTTCGATTTGCATTTCTCTAATAATTAGTGCTCTTCAGCAGCTTTTCATGTGCGTCTTGGCCATCTCTGTGTCGTCTTTGAAGAAACGTGTCTTTAGACCTACTGCCCATTTTTGTATTGGGTTTTTTGTTTTCTTTAATATTAAGCTGCATGAGCTGTTTATATATTGGAGATTAAACCTTTGTCCATTGATTCGTTTTCAACGATTTTTGCCCATTCTGAGGGATGCCTTTTTCCATTCCCGTTTTTTTTAACAAAAAAGTAAAGAAACAAAAAGAAGAAGAACACTAATGTGCGTAAAATATGGCTTTTGAAACGGTCGTTTTGAAATATGGACGTCCTTTGAATTTTTTGGTCAATATGTGACCCCAGGATTTGTTTTCAGGGCAGGTGTCATTTACAGGCCTGCAATGATTTTGAATATCAACTGACCATTAGCGCTGGGATTAAAGCTGCTGTTGTGTGAAACGGCCACAAGGTGGCAGCAGTTCTCCCTTACCAATTCTGGTTACTAGGGCAACAGTGCCTCAATGGAAGTCCTGTTCTAGATTGGAATTTAGAATGGAATGTGCCAGGAGAAAGCCCCTCACGTTTGTCTCCCTACTTCTTGTTCGTGTTTTTAATTTAATTTTTAGTTTTTATTACAGCAAGTTTGATTAAAATGTTTGGCTTGTTGTAGGTGTGGAAGATGTGGTTCTTTTACACATATACAGATGTCGGTTTTTCCTGGGATCCTTTTCCCATGTACGTTATGACAGAATGTTGAGTAGTCTTTTGGTATTCCGTAGGTCTTTGGTGATTATATATGTCACCAGTGTTTGTATAAGTCTGTTAACCCCGATATCGTAATGAAACCAATGCTCACACCTTTCCATTGGTGAACCATAAGTTTGTTTAATGAATCTCTAATTGCCCTTCTCGGTGGAAATATCTGCCCTGGTATCCATTTTTAGGTAACACCTATAAGTGATATGATATGATATGTGTCTTTCACTTTCTGACTTACTACATGTCACGTGATTACCTCTAGACTCATCTACGGTGCTGCAAAATGCATTGTGTACTTTTTTTCCTTGCCTTCTATTCTGACTTAGCGAGGTCCCTTTTCAACAATGTGCTTCCCTGCGGGTTGTGGATTAGCTGACGTGGGCAGCCTTATCCTGCCGGCCGGCCCTCCCAAGGTGTGCCTGGTTGAGGTCTATATAAACAGCGGTCCATGCAGCAATAGCCCCTGAAGCTGTGCCTGCGTCCATATTCTCTGCCCCGTGAGCAGTCTCGGGGCTGTGCTGGTGGGAGGGAGTGAGGGGCCACAGCTTTGTTGGTGGCCCGGTGTGAGTGGGGTTCTGCTGGCCTTTCTGCAGGAGATGCCAGGCTGCCTCCTGTAAAGAGGAGGATGTGTCACCCATACCTTCCGCTGGAATTTCTCTCCGGACAGAGGTGAGGAAGGAAAAAAGCAGTGGGGGCCGGGACAATTGGGGTATCTCAGGCAGTACAATGGAAAGCTTCCGGAAGAGCGCCCGGGGCCAGGATCACCCTGCCTGGCCTGCAGGAACCAAGTTGGCCTGCGTGCTGTCGCTGGTGTGGCTCCACGGCCCTTCCTCTAGTCTTTCAAGCCCTTGTACATATTCAGGTGTTTTTCCTGGGAAGGGTGGGAACAGTTCAGCAACAGCTGGCCTGGGGCTCAGCTCACCTTTGTTCAGAGATGCCTCGGCTCGGTCCCCCCGCTTTGCAATGAGGAAGCTCCTTGTGTGGGGTGTGGGTTGCTGGCTGTATGGGAGATGATTCCCCACCTCTGAACAATTTCAATATTTTTTACCGTTGGAGCAAGTGCCCTGATAGTGTTTTTCTCTGTATAACTGGTAGGTTCAGGTTTTTCTTCGTTTATGGTTCAAGTTAGCTTTTATTCCTCTTTTATGTATTTATAGATATAAGCATGGAAATAATTCATTCCTATAAATACATCTGTGTGAAGGGAAGAACTTTTTTCTGTTTTATTTTTAAATTTTATTTTTGAAAATTTTGAAATTTAATTTTATTTACTTTTTTATACAGCTGGTTATTATTAGTTAGGTGTTTTATGCATATACATGTATACAGGTCAATCTCAATCTCCCAACTCATCCCAACACCACCACCCCATGGCTTCCCACACTTGGTGTCCATACGTTTGTTCTCTACCTCTGTGTCTCTATTTCTTCCCTGCAAACCAGTTCATCTGTACAATTTTTTAGGTTCCACATATATGCATTAATATACAATATTTGTTTTCCCCTTTCTGACTTACTTCATTCTGTATGACAGTCTCTAGATCCATCGATGTCTCTACAAATGACCCAGATTCATTCCTTTTTATGGCCGAGTAATATTCCTTTTTATATATGTACCCCATCTTTATCCATTCATCTGTCTTTGGGCGTTTAGGTTGCTTCCATTACCTGGCTATTGTAAATAGTGCTGCAATGAACATTGTGGTGAATGTGCCTTTTTGATTTATGGTTTTCTTTGGGTATATGCCCAGAAGTGGAATTGCTGGATCAGATGGTAATTCTATTTCTAGATTTTTTAAGGAAACTCCATAGTGTTCTCCATAGTGACTCTATCATTTTACATTCCCACCAATAGTGGAAGAGGGCTCCTTTTGTCCACACCCTCCCCAGAATTTGTTGTTTGTAGATTTTCTGATGATGCCGATTCTAACAGGTGTGAGGTGATACCTCATTGTAGTTTTGATTTGCATTTCTCTAATAATTAGTGCTCTTGAGCAGCTTCTCATGTGCGTCTTGGCCATCTCTGTGTCTTCTTTGAAGAAACGTCTCTTGAGATCTTCTGCCCATTTCTGTATTGGGAGGGTCGTGGGATGGTCAGGCTGTGTGCTGACGCACGTGTCAGTGCCAGCGTAAGGGCCAGGAGTAGGGTACAGCATAGGGTAACGTGTAGGGCTGGTGGTGGGTTTCTGTTCCAGGGTAGGGTTAGGGTTAGGGATCGGCAAGGCTTAGGGCACAGGTGAGGGTATGGAAACATGGGAGTGGCAGGCTACGTGCTTACACAAGGGTCAGTTCCAGTGTACGGCCCAGGAGTAGGGTACGGCGTAGGGTAAGGTGTAGGGCTGGTGGTGGGTTTCCGTTCCCGGCTAGGGTTAGGGTTAGGGAATGGCAAGGCTTAGGGCACAGGTGAGGGTACAGAAACGTGGGAGGGTCAGGCTACGTGCTGTCGCAAGTGTCAGTGCCTGCGTACGGCACAGGAATAGGGTATGGTGTAGGGTAAAGTGTAGTGTTAGGTTTAGGGAACGGCAAGGCTTAGGGCACAGGTGAGGGTACGGAAACGTGGGAGGGTCAGGCTACATGCTGATGCACGGGACAGTGCCAGGGTGTGGACCAGGAGTAGTGTACGGCGTAGGGTAAGGTGTAAGACTGGTGGTGGGTGTCCATTCCGGGGTTTGATTAGGGTTAGGGAACGTCAAGTTTTAGGGCACAGGTGAGGGTACGGAAACGTGGGAGGGTCAGGCTACCTGCTGACGCATGGGTCAGTGCCAGCGTACGGGCCAGGAGTAGGGTAGAGCGTAGGGTAAGGTGTAGGGCTGGTGGTGGGTTTCCGTTCTGGGCTAGGGTAGGGTTAGGGAACGGCAAGGCTAAGGGCACAGGTGAGGGTACGGAAACTTGGGAGAGGCAGGCTACGTGCTGACGCACGGGTCAGTGCCAGCATACAGGCAAGGAGTAGGGTACGGCATAGGGTATGGTGTAGGGCTGGTGGTGGGTTTCAGTTGAGGGCTAGGGTTAGGGTTAGTGAACGGCAAGGCTTAGGGCACAGGTGAGGGTACAGAAACGTGTTAGGATCATGGTGCATGTTGATGCATGGAATAGTGTCATCATACGCATTAGGATTAGGGTACGGCGTAGAGTAAGGTGTACGGATGGCGGTAGGTTTACATTCCGGTGTAGGGTTAGGGATAGCGAATTGCAAGGTATAGGGCACAGGTGATGGTACGGAAATGTGTTAGGTTCAGGGTATGTGTTGACTCACTGTTTAGTGTGAGCGTACGCATGAGGATTAGGGTACCGCATAGAGTAAGGTGTAGGGTTGGTGGTAGGTTTCCGTTCCAGTCTAGGGTTATGTTTAGGGACTGGCAAAGTTTAGGGCACAGGTGAGGGTACGAAACGTGTTAGGGTCAGGGTATGTGTTGATGCACAGGTTAGTGTCAG
Organism: Mesoplodon bidens; assembly: GCF_964165515.1. NCBI lineage: Eukaryota > Metazoa > Chordata > Mammalia > Artiodactyla > Ziphiidae > Mesoplodon > Mesoplodon bidens. Next base: position 195,346 of record NW_027672613.1, on the reverse strand, counting down.
CAGACGAATTAGGTTAGGGTATGGCGTAAGGTAAGGTGTAGGGTTGGTGGTAGTTTTCCGTTCCGGGCTAGGGTTAAGGTAAGGGAACGGCAAGGTTTATGGCAGAGGTGAGGGTACGGAAACGTGTTAGGGTCAGGGTACGTGTTGACGTATGGATTGGGATTAGGGTACGGCTTAGGGTAAGGTGTAGGGCTGATGGTAGGTTTCTGTTCAGGGCTAAGGTTAAGGATAGGCAACGGCAAGGTTTGGGGCACAGCTGAGGGTACGGAAACGTGTTAGTGTCAGGGTACATGTTGACTCACCGGTTAGTGCCAGCGTACGGATTAGGATTAGTGTACCGCGTAGATAAGGTGCACGGTTGGTGGTAGGTTTCCGTTCCAGGCTATGGTTAGGGTTAGGGAAAGTCAAGGTTTCTATTTGTAGGTTTTTTAAGGAAACTCCATACTGTTCTCCATAGTGACTGTATCAATTTACATTCCCAACAATAGTGGAAGAGGGCTCCTTTTGTCCACACCCTCCCCAGAATTTGTTGTCTGTAGATTTTCTGATGATGCCGATTCTAACAGGTGTGAGGTGATACCTCATTGTAGTTTTGATTTGCATTTCTCTAATAATAAGTGCTCTTGGGCAGCTTTTCATGTGCGTCTTAGCCATCTCTGTGTCTTCTTTGAAGAAACGTCTCTTTAGATATTCTGCCCATGTTTGTATTGGGTTGTTTGTTTTTTTAATATTAAGCTGCATGAGCTGTTTATATATATTGGAGATTAAACCTTTGTCCATTGATTCGTTTGCAACTATTTTCGCCCCTTCAGAGGGATGCCTTTTTCCATTCCCGTGTTTTTAACCAAAAAAGAAAGAAAGAAAAAGAAGCAGAACACTAATGTGCATAAAATATGCCTTTTGAAACGGTCGTTTTGAAATATGGACGTCCTTTAAATTTTTTGGTCGATATGTGGCCCCAGGATTTGTTTTCAGGGCAGGTGTCATTTACAGGCCTGCAATGATTTTGAATAGCAACTGACCATTAGCACTGGGATTAAAGCTGCTGTTGTGTGAAAGGGCCACTAGGTGGCAGCAGTTCTCCCTTAACACATCTGGTTACTAGGGCAACAGAGCCTCAATGGACGTCGTGTTCTACATTGGAATTTAGAATGGAATGTGCCAGGAGAAAGCCCCTCAAGTTTGACTCCCTACTTCTTGTTCGTATTTTTAATTTAATTTTTCTTTATTATAGCAAGTTTGATTACAATGTTTGGCTTGTTGTAGGTGTGGAAGATGTGGTTCTTTTACACATATACAGATGTCTGTACTTCCTGGGATCCTTTTCCCATGTACGTTATGACAGAATGTTGAGTAGTCTTCTCTTGGTATTCCGTAGGTCTTTGGTGATTATATATGTCACCTCTGTTTGTATATGTCTGTTAACCCCTATATCGTAATGAAACCAATCCTCACACCTTTCCATTGGTGAACCATAAGTTTGTTTAATGAATCTATGATTGCACTTCTCAGTGGAAATGACTGCCCTGGTTTCTATTTTACGTAACACCTATAAGTGATATGAAATGATATGTGTCTTTCACTTTCTGACTTACTACAAGTCACGTGATTACCTCTAGACTCATCTACAGTGCTGCAAATGGCATTGTGTCCTTATTTTCCTTGGCTTCTATTCTGCCTTAGCGAGGTACATTTTCAACAATGTGATTCCCTGAGGGTTGTGGATTAGCTGACCTGGGCAGCCTTACCCTGCCAGCCGGCCCTCCCCAGGTCTGCCTGGTTGAGGTCAATATAAACAGCCCTCCAGGCAGCAATAGCCCCTGAAGCTGTTCCTGACTCCATATTCTCTGCCCCGAAAGCAGTCTCGGGGCTGTGCTGGTGGGAGGGAGTGAGGGGCCACAGCTTTGTTGGTGGCCCTGTGTGAGTGGGGTTCTGCTGGCCTTTCTGCAGGAGTTGCCAGGCTGCCACCTGTAAAGAAGAGGATGTGTCACCCATACCTTCCGCTGGAATTTCTCTCCGGACAGAGGTGAGGAAGGAAAAAAGCAGTGGGGGCCGGGACAAATGGGGTATCTCAGGCAGGGCAATGGAAAGCTTCCGGAAGAGCGCCCGGGGCCAGGATCACCCTGGCTGGCCTGCAGTCACCAAGTTGGCCTGCGTGCTGTCGCTGGTGTGGCTCCACGGCCCTTCCTCTAGGCTTTCAAACCTTTGTACATATTCAGGTGTTTGACCTGGGAAGGGTGGGAACAGTTCAGCAGCAGCTGGCCTGGGGCTCAGCTCACCTTTATTCAGAGATGCCCCGGCACGGTCCCCCAGCTTTGCAATGAGGATGCTCCTTGCATGGGGTGTGGGTTGCTGGCTGTATGGGAGATGATTCCCCACCTCTGACCAATTTCAGAATTGTTTACCGCTGGAGCAAGAGCCCTGATAGGGTTTTCCTATGTATAACTGGTGGGTTCAGGTTTTTTTTTTTCGTTTATGTTTCAAGTTAGATTTTATTCCTCTTTTATGTATTTATAGATATAAGCATGGAAATAATTCATTCCTATAAATACATCTGTGTGAAGGGAAGAACTTTTTTCTGTTTTATTTTTAAATTTTATATTTTAAAATTTTGAAATTTAATTTTATTTACTTTTTTATACAGCGGGTTATTATTAGTTATGTATTTTATGCATATACATGTATACAGGTCAATCTCAAACTCCCAACTCATCCCACCACCACCACCCCATGGCTTCCCACACTTGGTGTCCATACGTTTGTTCTCTACCTCTGTTTCTCTATTTCTTCCCTGCAAACGAGTTCATCTGTACCATTTTTTGGGTTCCACATATATGCATTAATATACAATATTTGTTTTCCTCTTTCTGACTTACTTCATTCTGTATGACAGTCTCTAGATCAATCGATGTCTCTAGAAATGACCCAGTTTCATTCCTTTTTATGGCCGAGTAATATTCCATTTTATATATGTACCCCATCTTTATCCATTCATCTGTCTGTGGGCATTTAGGTTGCTTCCATTACCTGGCTATTGTAAATAGTGCTGCAATGAACATTGTGGTGAATGGGCCTTTTTGATTTACGGTTGTCTCTGGGTATATGCCCAACAGTGGGATTGCTGGGTCAGATGGTAATTCTATTTCTAGTTTTTTAAAGGAAACTCCATACTGTTCTCCATAGTGACTGTATCAAATTACATTCCCACCAATAGTGGAAGAGGGCTCCTTTTGTCCACACCCTCCCCAGAATTTGTTGTTTGTAGATTTTCTGATGATGCCGATTCTAACAGGTGTGAGGTGATACCTCATTGTAGTTTTTTTTTTTATGTATTTATTTTTTTTGTTGTACGCGGGCCTCTCACTGTTGTGGCCTGTCCCGTTGCGGAGCACAGGCTCCGGACGTGCAGGCTCAGTGGCCATGGCTCACGCGCCCAGCTGCTCCGCGACATGTGGGATCTTCCCGGACCGGGGCACGAACCCGTGTCCCCTGCATCGGCAGGCGGACTCTCAACCACTGCGCCACCAGGGAAGCCCCCTCATTGTAGTTTTGATTTGCATTTCTCTAATAATTAGTGATGTTGAGCAGCTTTTCATCTGCGTCTTGGCCATGTCTGTGTCTTCTTTGAAGGATCGTCTCATGAGATCTTCTGACCATTTCTGTATTGGGAGGGTGGTTGGAGGGTAAGGCTATGTGCTCACGCACGTGTCAGTGCCAGCATAAGGGCCAGGAGTAGGGTACTGCGTAGGGTAAGGTGTAGGTCTGGTGGTGGTTTCCTTTCCGGGCTAGGTTTAGGGTTTGGGAACGGCAAGGCTTAGGGCCCAGGTGAGGGTACGGAAACGTGGGATGGTCAGGCTACGTTCTTACGCATGGGTCAGTGCCAATGTACGGGCCAGGAATAGGCTACGGCGTAGGCTAATGTGTAGGGCTGGTGGTGGGTTTCCGTTCCGTGCTAGGGTTAGGGTTAGGGAATGACAAGGCTTAGGGCACAGGTGAGGGTACGGAAACGTGGGAGGGTCCGGCTATGTGCTGACGCACGGGTCAGTGCCAGCGTACGGGCCAGGAATAGGGAACGGCGTAGGGTAAGGAGTAGGGCTGGTTGTGAGATACCGTTCCGGGCTAGGGTTAGGGTTAGGGAACGGCAAGGCTTAGGGCACAGGTGAACGTAAGGAAACGTGGGAGGGTCAGGCTACGTGCTGACGCACGGGTCAGTGCCAGCGTACGGGCCAGGAGTAGGGTATGGCGTAGGGTAAGGTTTAGGGCTGGTGGTGGGTTTCCGTTCCGGGCTAGGGTTAGGGTGAGGGAACAGCAAGGCTTAGGGCACAGGTGAACGTACGGAAACGTGGGAGTGCCAGACTATGTGTTGACGCACGGGTCTGTCCCAGCGTACGGGCCAGGATTAGGGTACGTCGAAGCGTAAGGTTTAGGGCTGGTGGTGGGTTTCCGTTCCAGGCTAGGGTTAGGGTTAGGGAACGGCAAGGCTTAGGACACAGGTGATGGTATGGAAACGTGGGAGAGGCAGGCTACGTGCTGACGCACAGGTCAGTGCCAGCCTAGGGGCCAGGAGTAGGGTACAGCGTAGGGTAAAGTTTAGGTCTGGTGGTGGGTTTATGTTCCGGGTTAGGGTTAGGGAACGGCAAGGTTTAGGGCACAGGTGAGGGTACGGAAACGTAGGAGTGGCAGGCTACGTGCTGACGCACGGGTCAGTGCCAGCGTACGGGGCAGGATTAGGGTACGGCGTAGGGTAAGGTTTAGGTCTGGTGGTGGGTTTCCATTCCAGGCTAGGTTTAGGGTTAGGGAATGGCAAAGCTTAGGGCACAGAAGATGGTACGGAAAAGTGGGAGGGTCAGGCTACGTGCTGACGCACGGGTCAGTGCCAGCGTATGGGCCAAGTGTAGGGTATGGCGTAGGGTTAGGTGTAGGGTTAGGGTTAGGGAACGGCAAGGCTTAGGGCACAGGTGAGGGTACGGAAACGTGGGAGGGTCAGGCTACGTGATGACGCACGGGTCTTTGCCAGCGTACGCGCCAGGATTCGGGTATGGCATTGGGTAAGGTGTAGGGCTGGTTGTGGGTTTCCATTCCAGGTTAGAGTTAGGGAACGGCAAGGCTTAGTGCACAGGTGAGGGTATGGAAACGTGGCAGTGGCTGGCTATGTGCTGACGCAAGGGTCACTGCCAGCGTACGGGTCAGGAGTAGTCTATGGCGTACGTTAAGGTTTAGGTTTTGTGGTGGGTTTCCGTTCCGGGCTAGGGTTAGGGATAGGGAAAGGCAAGGCTTAGGGCACAGGTGAGGGTACGGAAACGTGGGAGGGTTAGGCTACATTCTGAAGCACGGTTCAATGCCAGGGTATGGACCAGGAGTAGGGTACGGCGTAGGGTAAAGTGTAAGGCTGGTGGTGGGTGTCCATTCCGGGCTAGTGTTAGGGTTAGGGAGCGGCAAGGCTTAGGGCACAGGTGAGGGTACGGAAACGTGGGAGGTTCAGGCTACATGCTGAAGAACGGGTCAGTGCCAGGGTGTGGACCAGGAGTAGGGTACGGCGTTGGGTATGGTGTAAGGGCGGTGGTGGGTGTCCATTCCGGTCTAGGGTTAGGGTTAGGGAACGTTAAGGCTTAGGACACAGGTGAGGGTACGGAAACGTGGGAGGGTCAGGATACGTGCTGAAGAATGGGTCAGTGCCAGCGTACGGGCCAGGAGTAGGGTACGGCATAGCGTAATGTGTAGGGTTGGTGGTGGTTTCCGTTCCGGGCTAGGGTTAGAGGTAGGGAACTGCAAGGCTTAGGGCACAGGTGAGGGTACGGAAACGTGGGAGAGGCAGGCTACGGGCTGACACATGGGAGAGTGCCAGCTTACGGGCCAGCAGTAGGCTACGATGTAGGGTAGGGTGTAGGGCTGGTGGTGGGTTTCCGTTCCGGGCTAGGGTTAGAGTTAGGGATCGGCAAGGCTTAGGGAACAGGTGAGGGTAAGGAAAAGTGGGAGGGTTAGGCTACATGCTGACGCACGGATCAGTGCCAGCGTACGGGCCAGGTGTAGGGTACGGCGTAGGGTAAGGTTTAGGGCTGGTGGTGGGTTTCCGTTTGGGGTTATGGTTAGGGTTATGGAACGGCAAGGCTTAGGACACAGGTGAGGGTACGGGAACGTGGGAAGGTCAGGCTACGTGCTGACGCACGGATCAGTGCCAGCGTACGGGCCAGGAGTAGGCTACGGCGTAGGGTAAGCTGTAGGGCTGGTGGTGGGTTTCTGTTCTGGGCTAGGGTTAGGGTTAGGGAAGGACAAGACTTAGGGCACAGTTGAGGGTACGGAAATGGTGGAGGGTCAGGCTATGTGCTGACACACGGGTCAGTGCCAGCGTACAGGCCAGGAGTAGGCAACAACGTAGGGTAAGGTGTAGGGCTGGTGGTTGGTTTCCTTTCCGGGCTAGGGTAAGGGTTAGGGAATGTCAAGGCTTAGGGCACAGGTGAGGGTATGGAAACGTGGGAGGGTCATGCTACGTGCTGACACACGTGTCAGTGCCAGCGTATGGGCCAGTCGTAGGCTACGGCGTAGGGAAAGGTGTAGGGCTGGTGGTGGGCTTCCTTTCCGGGCTAGGGTTAGGGTTAGGGAACGCCAAGTCTTAGGGCACAGGTGCGGGTACGGAAACGTGGGAGAGTCAGGCTATGTGCTGACGCACAGGTCAGTGCCAGCGTACGGGCCAGGAGTAGTGTACGTCGTAGGGTAAGGTGTAGGGCTGGTGGTGGGTTTCCGTTCTGGGCTAGGGTTAGGGTTAGGGAACGGCAAGGTTTAGGGCACACGTGAGGGTATCGAAACGTGTTAGGCTCAGGGTACGTGTTGACGCACGGGTTAGTGTGAACGTACAGATGAGGATTATGGTGCGGCATAGGGTAAAGTGTATGGTTGATGGTAGGTTTCCGTTTCAGGCTAGGGTTAGTGTTAGGGAACGGCAAGGTTTTGGGCACAGATGAGGGTATGGAAACGTGTTAGTGTCAGGGTACGTGTTGACATATGGATTAGCATTAGGGTACGGCTTAGGGTAAGGTGTAGGCTTGGTGGTAGGTTTCCATTGTGGTCTAGGTTTAGGGTTAGGGAATGGCAAGGTTTAGGTCACAGGTGAAGGTACGGAAACGTGTTAGGGTCAGGGTAAGTGTTGACGCATGTGTTAGTGTCAGCGTACGGAGTAGGTTTATGGTCCTTCGTAGGTTAAGGTCTAGGGTTGGTGGTAGGTTTCCGTTCCAGGCTAGGGTTAGTGTTATGGAACGGCAAGGTTTAGGGCATAGGTGAGGGTACGGAAATGTGTTAGGGTCAGGGTACGTGTTGACGCTCGGATTATGATTAGGGTATGGCGTAGAGTAACGTGTAGGGTTGGTGGTAGGTTTCCGTTTTGGGCTAGGGTTAGGGTTAGGCAACGGCACGGTTTAGGGCACAGGTGAGGGAACGGAAAAGTGTTAGGGTCAGTGTACGTGTTGACGCACGGGTTAGTGTCAGTGTACGGATTAGGATTAGGGTACCGTGTAGGGTATGCTGTACGGTTTGTGGTAGTTTTCCATTCTGGGCTAGGGTTAGTGTTAGGGTACGGCAAGGTTTAGGGTACAGGTGACGGTACAGAAACGTGTTAGGGTCATGATACATGTTGATACATGGAATAGTGTCATCATACGCATTAGGATTAGGGTACGGCGTAGGGTAAGGTGTACGGAGGGCGGTAGGTTTCCATTCCGTTGTAGGGTTAGGGTTAGCGAATTGCAAGGTTTTGGGCACAGGTGATGGTACAGAAATGTGTTAGGTTCAGGGTACGTGTTGACTCACGGGTTAGTGTCAGCATACGCATGAGGATTAGGGTACCGCATAGAGTAAGGTGTAGGGTTGGTGGTACGTTTCCGTTCCAGTCTAGGGTTATGTTTAGGGACCGGCAAAGTTTAGGGCACAGGTGAGGGTACGAAACGTGTTAGGGTCAGGGTATGTGTTGATGCACAGGTTAGTGTCAGCATACAAATTAGGATTAGGGTACGGCGAAAGGTAAGGTGTAGGGTTGGTGGTAGGTTTCCGTTCCGGGCTAGGGTTAGGGTTAGGGAACGGCAAGGTTTATGGCAGAGGTGAGGATACGGAAACGTGTTAGGGTCAGGGTACGTGTTTATGTATGAATTAGGATTAGGGTACAGCTTAGGGTAAGGTGTAGGGCTGCTGGTAGGTTTCCGTTCCGGGCTAAGGTTAAGGATAGGCAACGACAAGTTTTAGGGCACAGCTGAGGGTATGGAAACGTGTTAGGGTCAGGGTACGTGTTGACTCACTGGTTAGTGCCAGCGTACGGATTAGGATTAGTGTACGGCATAGATAAGGTGTAGGGTTGGTGGTAGGATTCCGTTCCGGGCTATGGTTAGGGTTAGGGAAAGTCAAGGTTTCTATTTCTAGTTCTTTTAAGGAAACTACATACTGTTCTCCATAGTGACTGTATCAATTTACATTCCCACCATAGTGGAAGAGGGCTCCTTTTGTCCACACCCTCCCCAGAATTTGTTTGTAGATTTTCTGATGATGCCGATTCTAACAGGTGTGAGGTGATACCTCATTGTAGTTTTCATTTGCATTTCTCTAATAATTAGTGCTCTTGAGCAGCTTTTCATGTGCGTCTTGGCCATCTCTGTGTCTTCTTTGAAGAAACGTCTCTTTAGATCTTCTGCCCATTATTGTATTGGGTTGTTTGTTTTTTTAATAAGCTGCATGAGCTGTTTATATATATTGGAGATTAAACCTTTGTCCATTGATTCGTTTGCAACTATTTTCGCCCCTTCTGAGGGATGCCTTTTTCCATTCCCGTGTTTTTAACCAAAAAAGAAAGAAAGAAAAAGAAGCAGAACACTGATGTGCATAAAATATGCCTTTTGAAACGGTCGTTTTGAAATATGGACGTCCTTTAAATTTTTTGTTCGATATGTGACCCCAGGATTAGTTTTCAGGGCAGGTGTCATTTACAGGCCTGCAATGATTTTGAATATCAACTGACCATGAGCGCTGGGATTAAAGCTGCTGTTGTGTGAAACGGCCACAAGGTGGCAGCAGTGCGCCCTTACCAATTCTGGTTACTAGGGCAACACAGCCTCAATGGACGTCGTGTTCTAGATTGGAATTTAGAATGGAATGTGCCAGGAGAAAGCCCCTCAAGTTTGTCTCCCTACTTCTTGTTCGTGTTTTTAATTTAATTTTTTGTTTTTTATTACAGCAAGTTTGATTACAATGTTTGGCTTGTTGTAGGTGTGGAAGATGTGGTTCTTTTACACATATACAGATGTCTGTTTTTCCTGGGATCCTTTTCCCATGTGCGTTATGAGATAATGTTGAGTAGTCTTTTGGTACTCCGTAGGTCTTTGGTAATTATATATGTCACCTGTGTTTGTATATGTCTGTTAACCCCAATATCGTAATGAAACCAATCCTCACACCTTTCCATTGGTGAACCATAAGTTTGTTTAATGAATCTGTGATTGCCCTTCTCCGTTGAAATATCTGCCCTGGTATCCATTTTAAGGTAACACCTATAAGTGATATGATATGATATGTGTCTTTCACTTTCTGACTTACTACAAGTCACGTGATTACCTCTAGACTCATGTACGGTGCTGCAAATGCACAGTGTCCTTTTTTTCCTTGGATTCTATTCTGCCTTAGCGAGGTCCATTTTCAAGAATGTGATTCCCTGAGGGTTGTGGATTAGCTGACCTGGGCAGCCTTACCCTGCCGGCCGGCCCACCGCAGGTGTGCCTGCTTGAGGTCAAAATAAACAGTGCTCCAGGCCGCAATAGCCCCTGAAGCTGTGCCTGACTCCATATTCTCTGCCCTGTCAGCAGTCTCGGGGCTGTGTGGTGGGAGGGATTGAGGGGCCACTGATTGTGGGTGGCCGGGTGTGAGTGGGGTTCTGCTGAACTTTATGCAGGATTTGCCAGGCTGCCACCTGTAAAGAAGAGGATGTGTCACCCATACCTTCCGCTGGAATATCTCTCCGGACAGAGGTGAGGAAGGAAAAAAGCAGTGGGGGCCGGGACAAGAGGGGTATCTCAGGCAGGACAATGGAAAGCTTCCAGAAGAGCGCCCGGGTCCAGGATCACCCTGGCTGGCCTGAAGTCACCAAGTTGGCCTGCGTGCTGATGCTGGGGTGGCTCCACGGCCCTTCCTCTAGTCTTACAATCCCTTTTACATATTCAGGTGTTTTACCTGGGAAGGGTGGGAACAGTTCAGCAGCAGCTGGCCTGGGGCTCAGCTCACCTTTATTCAGAGATGCCTCTGCACGATCCCCAAGCGTTGCAATGAGGACGCTCCTTGCCTGGGGTGTGGGTTGCTGGCTGTATGGGAGATGATTCCCCACCTCTGACCAATTTCAGAATTGTTTACCGCTGGAGCAAGTGCCCTGATAGGGTTTTCCTCTGTATAACTGTGGGTTCAGGTTTTTTTTTCTTTTATGGTTCAAGTTAGATTTTATTCCTCTTTTATGTATTTATAGATATAAGCATGGAAATAATTCCTTCCTATAAATACATCTGTGTGAAGGGAAGAACTTTTTTCTGTATTATTTTTATATTTTCTTTTTTTAAATTTTGAAATTTAATTTTATTTATTTTTTTATACAGCAGGTTATTATTAGTTATGTATTTTATGAATATACATGTATGCAGGTCAATCCCAATCTCCCAACTCATCCCACCACCACCACACCATGGCTTCCCACACTTGGTGTCCATACGTTTGTTCTCTACCTCTGTCTCTATTTCTTCCCTGCAAACCAGTTCATCTGTACCAGTTTTTAGGTTCCACATATATGCATTAATATACAATATTTGTTTTCCTCTTTCTGACTTACTTCATTGTGAGTGACAGTCACTAGATCCATCCATATCTCTACAAATGACCCAGTTTCATTCCTTTTTATGGCCGAGTAATATTCCATTTTATATATGTACCCCATCTTTATCCATTCATCTGTCTGTGGGCATTTAGTTTGCTTCCATTACCTGGCTATTGTAAATAGTGCTGCAATGAACATTGTGGTGAATGTGCCTTTTTGATTTATGGTTTTCTTTGGGTATATGCCCAGAAGTGGGATTGCTGGATCAGATGGTAATTCTATTTCTAGTTTTTTTTAACGAAACTCCATTCTGTTCTCCATAATGACTGTATCAATTTACATTCCCACCAATAGTGGAAGAGGGCTCCTTTTGTCCACACCCTCCCCAGAATTTGTTGTTTGTAGGTTTTCTGATGATGCCGATTCTAACAGTTATGAGGTGATACCTCATTGTAGTTTTGATTTGCATTTCTCTAATTATTAGTGATGTTGAGCAGCTTTTCATGTGCGTCTTGGTCATATCTGTGTCTTCTTTGACGAAACATCTCTTGAGATCTTCTGCCCATTTCTGTATTGCGAGGGTCGTGGGTGGGTCAGGCTACGTGTTCACGCACGTGTCAGTGCCACCGTAAGGGCCAGGAGTAGGGTACTGCGTAGGGTAAGGTGTAAGTCTGGTGGTGGGTTTCCGTTCCGGGCTTGGTTTACGGTTAGGGAACGGCAAGGCTTAGGGCACAGCTGAGGGTACGGAAACGTGGGATGGTCAGGCTACGTTCTTACGCACGGGTCAGTGCCAATGTACGGGCCAGGATTAGGCTACGGCGTAGGCTAATGTATAGGGCTGGTGGTGGGTTTCCGTTCCGTGCTAGTGTTAGGGTTAGGGAATGACAAAGCTTAGGGCACAGGTGAGGGTACGGAAACGTGGGAAGGTCAGGATAGGTGCTGACGCATGCCTCAGTGCCAGCGTACGGGCCAGGAATAGGGTACGGCGTAGGGTAATGAGTAGGGCTGGTTGTGAGATACCATTCCGGGCTAGGGTTAGGGTTAGGGAACGGCAAGGCTTAGGGCACAGGTGAACGTATGGAATCGTGGGAGGGTCAGGCTACATGCTGACGCACGGGTTAGTGCCAGCGTACGGGCCAGGAGTAGGGTATGGCGTAGGGTAAGGTTTAGGGCTGGTGGTGGTTTTCCGTTCCGGGCTAGGGTTAGTGTGAGGGAACAGCAAGGCTTAGGGCACAGGTGAACGTACAGAAACGTGGGAGTGGCAGGCTACGTGTTGACGCACGGGTCTGTGCCAGCGTACGGGCCAGGAGTAGGGTACGTCGTAACGTAAGGTTTAGGGCTGGTGGTGGGTTTCCGTTCCAGGCTTGGGTTAGGGTTAGGGAACGGCAAGGCTTAGGACACAGGTGAGGGTACGGAAACGTGGGAGAGGCAGGCTACGAGCTGACGCACAGGTCAGTGCCAGTGTAGGGGCCAGGAGTAGGGTACGGCGTAGTGTAAGGTCTAGGGCTGGTGGTGTGTTTATGTTCCGGGCTAGGGTTAGGGTTAGGGAATGGCATGGCTTAGGACACAGGTGAGGGTACGGAAACGTAGGAGTGCCAGGCTACGTGCTGACGCACGGGCCAGTGCCAGCGTACGGGGCAGGATTAGGGTACGGCGTAGGGTAAGGTGTAGGGCTGGTGGTGGGTTTCCGTTAAGGGCTAGGGTTAGGGTTAGGGAACGGCAAGGCTTAGGGCACAGGTGAGGGTACGGAAACGTGTTAGGGTCAGTCTACGTGCTGACGTACGTGTCAGTGACAGCGTACGGTCCAGGAGTATGGTACGGTGTAGGGTAAGGTGTAGGGCTGGTGGTGGGTTTCCGTTTTGGTATAGGGTTAGGGAACGGCAAGGCTAAGGGTACAGGTGAGGGTACAGAAAGTTGGGAGAGGTAGGCTACGTGCTGACGCATGGGTCAGTGCCAGCGTACGGGCAAGGAGTAGGATACGGCGTAGGGTAAGCTGTAGGGCTGGTGGTGTGTTTCCGGTCTGGGCTAGGGTTAGGGTTTGGGAACGGCAAGGCTTAGGGCACTGGTGAGGGTGCGGAAACGTGGGAGTGGTAGGCTATGTGCTGAGGCACGGGTCAGTGCTAGCGTATGGGGCAGGATTAGCGTACGGCGTATGGTAAGGTGTAGGGCTGGTGGTGGGTTTCCGTTACGGGCTAGGGTTAGGGTTAGGCAATGGCAAAGCTTAGGGCACAGTAGATGGTACGGAAACGTGGGAGGGTCAGGCTACGTGTTGACGCACGGGTCAGTGCCAGCGTACGGGCCAAGAGTAGGGTACGGCGTAGTGTAAGGTTTAGGGTTAGGGTTAGGGAACGGCAAGGCTTAGGGCACAGGTGAGGGTACAGAAACGTGGGAGGGTCAGGCTACGCGCTGACGCATGGGTCAGTGACAGCATACGGGCCAGAAGTCGTGTACGGCGTAGGGTAAGGTGTCAGGCTGGCTGTGGTTTCCCGTTCCGGGCTAGGGTTAGGGTTACAGAACGGCAAGGCTTAGGGCACAGGTGAGGGTACGGAAACGTGGGTGGGTCAGGCTACGTGCTGACGCACGGGTCAGTGCCAGCGTACAGGCCAGGAGTAGGCAACAGCGTAGGGTAAGGTTTAGGGCAGGGGGTGGTTTTCCGTTCCGGGATAGGGTTAGGGCTAGAGAACGACAAGCCTTAGGGCACAGGTGCGGGTACGGTAACATGGGAGGTTCAGGCTATGTTCTGACGCACGGGTCAGTGCCAGCGTACGGGCCAGCAGTAAGGTACGGTGTAGGGTAAGGTGTAGGGCTGGTGGTGGGTTTCCTTTACGGGCTAAGGTTAGGTTTAGGGAATGACAAGGCTTTGGGTACGGGTCAGGATACGGAAACGTGGGAGGGGCAGGCTACGTGCTGACGCACAATTCAGTGCCAGCGTATGGGCCAGGAGTGGGCTATGGCGTAGAGTAAGGTGTAGGGCTGGTGGTAGGTTTCCGTTCGGGGTTATGGTTAGGGTTATGGAACGGCAAGGCTTAGGACAGAGGTGAGGGTACGGGAACGTGGGAGGGTCAGGCTACGTGCTGACGCATGGATCAGTGCCAGCGTACGGGCCTGGAATAGGCTACGGCGTAGGGTAAGGTTTAGGGCTGGTGGTGGGTTTCTGCTCTGGGCTAGGGTTAGGGTTAGGGCACGACAAGCCTTAGGGCACAGGTGAGGGTACGGAAATGGGGGAGGGTCAGGCTATGTGCTGACGCACGTGTCAGTGCCAGCGTACAGGCCAGGAGTAGGCAACAGCGTAGGGTAAGGTTTAGGGCTGGTGGTTGGTTTCCTTTCCGGGCTAGGGTTAGTGTTAGGGAATGGCAAGGCATAGGGCACAGGTGAGGGTATGGAAACGTGGGAGGGTCATGCTACGTGCTGACACACGGGTCAGTGCCAGCATATGGGCCAGGCGTAGGCTACGGCGTACGGTAAGGTGTAGGGCTGGTGGTGGGTTTCCTTTCAGGGCTAGGGTTAGGGTTAGGGAACGGTAAGGCTTAGGGCACAGATGAGAGTACGGAAACGTGTGAGAGGCAGGCTACGTGCTGACACACAGGTCAGTGCCACCGTACGGGCCAGGAGTTGGGTATGGCGTAGGGTATGCTGTAGGGGTGGTCGTGGGATTCCGTTCCGGGCTAGGGTTAGGGGTAGGGAATCGCAAGGCTTAGGGCACAGGTGAGGTTACGGAAACGTGGGAGTGTCAGGCTACGTGCTGACACACGGGTCAATGACAGCGTACGCCCAGGTGTAGGCTTCGGCGTAGGGTAAGGTGTAGGCCCGGTGGTGGGTTTCCGTTCTGGGCTAGGGTTAGGGTTAGCGAACGGCAAGGCTTAGGGCACAGGTGAGGGTACGGAAAAGTGGGAGGGTCAGGCTACGTGCTCACGCACGTGTCAGTGTCAGCTTCTGGGCAGGAGTAGGCTTCGACGTAGGGTAAGGTGTAGGGCTGGTGGTGGGTCCCTGTTCCGGTCTAGGGTTAGGGTTAGGGAACGGGAAGGCTTAGGGCACTGGTGAGGGTACGGAAACGTGGGAGGGTCAGGCTGCATCTGACGCAGGGTTCAGTTCCAGCGTACGCTCCAGGAGTATGGTACGGCGTAGGGTAAGGTGTAGGGCTGGTGGTGGGTTTCCGTTTCGGGCTAGGGTTAGGGTTAGGGAACGGCAAGGCTTAGGGCACAGGTGAGGGTACAGAAACGGGGGACGGTCAGGCTACGTGGTGACGCACGGGTCAGTGCCAGCATACAGTCCAGGAGTAGGCAATGGCTTATGTTAAGGTGTAGGGCTGGTGGTTGGTTTCCTTTCCAGGCTAGGGTTAGGGTTAGGGAATGGCAAGGTTTAGGGCAAAGGTGAGGGTACGGAAACGTGGGAGGGTCAGGCTCCGTGCTGACGCACGTGTCAGTGCCAGCGTACGGGCCAGGAGTAGGGTACGGCATAGGGTAAGGTGTAGGGCTGGTGGTGGGTTTCCGTTCCGGGCTAGGGTTAGGGTTAGGGAACGGCAAGGCTTAGGGCACAGGTGAGGGTATGGAAACGTCGGAGGGTCAGGCTACGTGCTGACACACGGGTCAGTGCCAGCGTACGGGCCAGGAGTAGGCTTCGGTGTAGGGTAATGTGTTGGGCTGGTGGTGGGTTTCCTTTCCGGGCTAGGGTTAGAGTTAGGGATTGGCAAAGTTTGGGCACAGGTGAGCTTACAGAAACTTGTTACAGTCAAGGTACGTGTTGAAACACGGGTTAGTGTAAGCGTATGGATTAGGATTAGGGTACGGCGTAGGGTAATGTGTAGGGTTAGTGGTAGGTTTTCGTTCCGTGCTAGGGTTAGGGTTAGGGAATGGCAATGTTTAGGTCACAGGTGAGGGTACGGAAACGTTTTAGGGTCAGGGTACATGTTGACGTACAGATTAGGATTACGGTATGGCTTAGGGTAAGGTGTTGTGTTGGTGGTAGGTTTCCGTTCCGGGCTTGGGTTAGGGTTAGGGAATGACAAGGTTTAGGGCACACGTGAGGGTATTGAAACGTGTTAGGCTCAGGGTACGTGTTGACGCACAGGTTAGTGTGAAAGTACAGATGAGGATTATGGTGCGGCAAAGGGTAAGGTGTATGGTTGGTGGTAGGTTTCCGTTCCAGGCTAGGGTTAGTGTTAGGGAACGGCAAGGTTTTGGGCCCAGATGAGGGTATGGAAACGTGTTAGTGTCAGGGTACGTGTTGACATATGGATTAGCATTAGGGTACGGCTTAGGGTAAGGTGTAGGTTTGGTGGTAGTTTTCCGTTTTGGGCTAGGGTTAGGGTTAGGGAATGGCAAGGTTTAGTCACAGGTGAAGGTACGGAAACGTGTTAGGGTCAGGGTAAGTGTTGACGCATGGGTTAGTGTCAGCGTACAGAGTAGGTTTATGGTCCTTCGTAGGTTAAAGTCTAGGGTTGGTGGTAGGTTTCCGTTCCAGGCTAGGGTTAGTGTTATGGAACGGCAAGGTTTAGGGCATAGGTGAGGGTACGGAAATGTGTTAGGGTCATGGTACGTGTTGACGCTAGGAATATGATTAGGGTATGGCGTAGGGTAACGTGTAGGGTTGGTGGTAGGTTTCCGTTTTGGGCTAGGGTTAGGGTTAAGCAACGGCATGGTTTAGGGCACAGGTGAGGGAACGGAAAAGTGTTAGGGTCAGTGTACATGTTGACGCACGGGTTAGTGTCAGTGTACGGATTAGGATTAGGGTACCGTGTAGGGTATGCTGTACGGTTTGTGGTAGTTTTCCATTCTGGGCTAGGGTTAGTGTTAGGGTACGGCAAGGTTTAGGGCACAGGTGATGTTACAGAAACGTGTTAGGGTCATGGTACATGTTGATGCATGGAATAGTGTCATCGTACGCATTAGGATTAGGGTACGGCGTAGGGTAAGGTGTACGGATGGCAGTAGGTTTCCATTCCGTTGTAGGGTTAGGGTTAGCGAATTGCAAGGTTTTGGGCACAGGTGATGGTACGGAAATGTGTTAGGTTCAGGGTACGTGTTGACTCACGGGTTAGTGTCAGCGTACGTAGGAGGATTAGGGTACCGCATAGAGTAAGGTGTAGGGTTGGTGGTAGGTTTCTGTTCCAGTCTAGGGTTATGTTTAGGGACCGGCAAAGTTTAGGGCACAGGTGAGGGTACGAAACGTGTTAGGGTCAGGGTACGTGTTGATGCACAAGTTAGTGTCAGCATACGAATTAGGATTAGGGTACGGCGTAAGGTAAGGTGTAGGGTTGGTGGTAGGTTTCCGTGCTGGGCTAGGGTTAGGGTTAGGGAACGGCAAGGTTTATGGCAGAGGTGAGGGTACGGAAACGTGTTAGGGTAAGGGTACGTGTTGACGTATGGTTTAGGATTAGGGTACGGCTTAGGGTAAGGTGTAGGGCTGATGGTTCATTTCTATTCCGGGCTAAGGTTAAGGATAGGCAACGGCAAGGTTTAGGGCACAGCTGAGGGTACGGAAACGTATTAGGGTCAGGGTACGTGTTGACTCACCGGTTAGTGCCAGCGTACGGATTAAGATTAGTGTACGGCATAGATAAGGTGTAGGGTTGCAGGTAGGTTTCCGTTCCGGGCTATGGTTAGGGTTAGGGAAAGTCAAGGTTTCTATTTCTAGTTTTTTTAAGGAAACTCCATACTGTTCTCCATAGTGACTGTATCAATTTACATTCCCACCATAGAGGAAGACGGCTCCTTTTGTCCGCACCCTCCCCAGAATTTGTTGTTTGTAGATTTTCTGATGATGCCGATTCTAACAGGTGTGAGGTCATAGCTCATTATAGTTTTGATTTGCATATCTCTAATAATTAGTGCTGTTGAGCAGCTTTTCATGTGCGTCTTAGCCATCTCTGTGTCTTCTTTGAAGAAACGTCTCTTTAGATATTCTGCCCATTTTTGTATTGGGTTGTTTGTTTTTTTAATATTAAGCTGCATGAGCTGTTTATATATATTGGAGATTAAACCTTTGTCCATTGATTCGTTTGCAACTATTTTCGCCCATTCTGAGGGATGCCTTTTTCCATTCCCGTTTTTTTAACCAAAAAAGAAAGAAAGAAAAAGAAGCAGAACACTAATGTGCATAAAATATATCTTTTGAAACGGTCGTTTTGAAATATGGACGCCCTTTAAATTTTTTGGTCGATATGTGAGCCCAGGATTTGTTTTCAGGGCAGGTGTCATTTACAGGCCTGCAATGATTTTGAATATCAACTGACCATTAGCGCTGGGATTAAAGCTGCTGTTGTGTGAAACGGCCACAAGGTGGCAGCAGTTCTCCCTGAACACATCTGGTTACCAGGGAAACAGAGCCCCAAAGGACGTCGTGATCTATTTTGGAATTTAGAATGGAATGTGCCAGGAGAAAGCCCCTCAAGTTTGCCTCCCTACTTCTTGTTCGTATTTTTAATTTATTTCTTTTATTTTTTATTATAGCAAGTTTGATTACAATGTTTGGCTTGTTGTAGGTGTGGAAGATGTGGTTCTTTTACACATATACAGATGTCTGTTCTTCCTGGGATCCTTTTCCCATGTACGTTATGACAGAATGTTGAGTAGTCTTCTCTTCGTATTCCATAGGTCTTTGGTGATTATATATGTCACCTCTGTTTGTATATGTCTGTTAACCCCGATATTATAATGAAACCAATCCTCACACGTTTCCATTGGTGAACCATAAGTTTGTTTAATGAACCTGTGATTGCCCTTCTCAGTGGACATAACTGCCCTGCTATCTATTTTAGGTAACACCTATAAGTGATATGATATGATAAGTGTCTTTCACTTTCTGACTGACTACAAGTCACGTGATTAACTCTAGAATCATCTACGGTGCTGCTAATGGCATTGTGTCCTTATTTTCCTTGGCTTCTATTGTGCCTTAGCGAAGTCCATTTTCAACAATGTGATTCCCTGAGGGTTGTGGATTAGGTGACCTGGGCAGCCTTACCCTGCCGGCCGGCCCTCCCCAGGTCTGCCTGCTGGAGGTCAATATAAACAGCTCTCCAAAGAGCAATAGCCCCTGAAGCTGTGCCTGACTGCATATTCTCTGCCCCGTCAGCAGTCTCGGGGCTGTGCTGGTGGCAGGGAGTGAGGGGCCACAGCTTTGTTGGGGGCCCGTTGTGAGTGGGGTTCTGCTGGCCTTTCTGGAGGAGTTGCCAGGCTGCCACCTGTAAAGAAGAGAATGTGTCACCCATACATTCCGCTGGAATTTCTCAGTGGACAGAGGTGAGTAAGGAAAACGCAGTGCGGGCCGGGACAGGTGGGGTATGTCAGGCAGGACAATGAAAAGCTTCCGGAAGAGCGCCCAGGGCCAGGACCACCCTGGCTGGCCTGCAGGCAACAAGTTGGCCTGCGTGCTGTCGCTGGTGTGGCTTCACGGCCCTTCCTCTATGCTTTCATGCCCTTGTACATATTAAGGTGTTTTACCTGGGAAAAGTGGGACCAGTTCAGCAGCAGCTGGCCTGGGGCTCAGCTAACGTTTACTCAGAGATTCCTCGGCACGGTCCCCCAGCCTTGCAATGAGGATGCTTCTTGCGTGGGGGCTGTGTTGCTGTTTGTATGGGAGATGATTCCCCACCTCTGACCAATTTCAGAATTGTTTACCGCTGGAGCAAGAGCCCTGATAGTGTTTTCGGCTGTATAACTGGTGGGTTCAGGTTTTTTTTTCTTTTATGGTTGAAGTTAGATTTTATTCCTCATTTATGTATTTATAGATATAAGCATGGAAATAATTCATTCCTATAAATACATCTGTTTGAAGGGGAGATCTTTTTTCTCATTTTTAAATTTTATTTTTTAAAATTTTGAAATTTAATTTTATTTACTTTTTTATACAGCAGGTTATTATCAGTTTTGTATTTTATGCATATACATGTATGCAGGCCAATCCCAATCTCCCAACTCATACCAGCACCACCACTCCATGGCTTCCCAAACTTGGTGTCCATACGTTTGTTCTCTACCTCTGTGTCTCTATTTCTTCCCTGCAAACCAGTTCATCAGTACCATTTTTTACGTTCCACATATATGCATTTATATACAATATTTGTTTTCCTCTTTCTGACTTACTTCATTCTGTATGACAGTCTCTAGATCCATCGATGTCTCTACAAATGACCCAGTTTCATTCCGTTTTATGGCTGAGAAATATTCCATTTTATATATGTACCCCATCTTTATCCATTCATCTGTCTGTGGGCATTTAGTTTGCTTTCATTACCTGGCTATTGTAAATAGTGCTGCAATGAACATTGTGGTGAATGTGCCTTTTTGATTTATGGTTTTCTTTGGGTATATGCCCAGAAGTGGGAATGCTGGAGTAGATGGTAATTCTATTTCAAGTTTTTTTAAGGAAACTCCATAGTGTTCTCCATAGTGACTGTATCAATTTACATTCCCACCAATAGTGGAAGAGGGCTCCTTTTGTGCACACCCTCCCCAGAATTTGTTGTTTGTAGATTTTCCGATGATGCCGATTCTAACAGGTGTGAGATGATACCTCATTGTAGTTTTGATTTGCATTTCTCTAATAATTAGTGCTCTTGAGCAGCTTTTCATGTGCGTCTTGGCCATCTCTGTGTCTTCTTTGAAGAAACGTATCTTTAGATCTTCTGCCCATTTTTGTATTGGGTTGTTTGTTTTTTTAATATTAAGCTGCATGAGCTGTTTATATATATTGGAGATTAAACCTTTGTCCATTGATTCGTTTGCAACTATTTTCGCCCCTTCTGAGGGATGCCTTTTTCCATTCCCGTTTTTTTAACCAAAAAAGAAAGAAAGAAAAAGAAGCAGAAAACTAATGTGCGTAAAATATGGCTTTTGAAAGGGTCGTTTTGAAATATGGACGTCCTTTGAACTTTTTGGTCGATATGTGACCCCAGTATTTGTTTTCAGGGCAGGTGTCATTTACAAGCCTGCAATGATTTTGAATATCCACTGACCATTAGCGCTGGGATTAAAGCTGCTGTTGTGTGAATGGGCCACAAGGTGGCAGCAGTTCTCCCTTACCTATTCTGGTTACTAGGGCAACAGAGCTTCAATGGAAGTCGTGTTCTAGATTGGAATTTAGAATGGAATATCCCAGGAGAAAGCCCCTCAAGTTTGTCTCACTACTTCTTGTTCGTATTTTTAATTTAATTTTTTATTTTTTATTACAGTAAGTTTGATTACAATGTTTGGCTTGGTGTAAGTGTGGAAGATGTGGTTCTTTTACACATATACAGGTGTCTGTTCTTCCTGGGATCCTTTTCCCATGTACGTTATGACACAATGTTGAGTAGTCTTTTGGTATTCTGTAGGTCTGTGGTAATTATATATGTCACCTGTGTTTGTATATGTCTGTTAAACCCGATATCGTAATGAAACCAATCCTCCTCACACCTTTCCATTGGTGAACCATAAGTTTGTTTAATAAATCTATGATTGCACTTCTCAGTGGAAATGACTGCCCTGGTTTCTATTTTAGGTAACACTTATAAGTGATGTGAAATGATATGTGTCTTTCACTTTCTGACTTACTACAAGTCACGTGATTACATCTAGAATCATCTACGGCGCTGCAAATGGCATTGTGTCCTTATTTTCCTTGGCTTCTATTCTGCCTTAGCGAGGTCCATTTTCAACAATGTGATTCCCTGAGGGTTGTGGATTAGCTGACCTGGGCAGCCTTACCCTGCCGGCCGGCCCTCCCCAGGTCTGCCTGGTTGAGGTCAATATAAACAGCGCTCCAGGTAGCAATAGCCCCTGAAGCTGTGCCTGACTCCATATTCTCTGCCCCGTCAGCAGTCTCGGGGCTGTGCTGGTGGGAGGGAGTGAGGGGCCACAGCTTTGTTGGTGGCCCGGTGTGAGTGGGGTTCTGCTGGCCTTTCTGCAGGAGTTGCCAGGCTGCCACCTGTAAAGAAGAGGATGTGTCACCCATACCTTCCGCTGGAATATCTCTCCGGACAGAGGTGAGGAAGGAAAAATGCAGTGGGGCCCAGGACAAGAGGGGTATCTCAGGCAGGACAATGGAAATCTTCCGGAAGAGCGCAAGGGGCCAGGATCACCCTGGCTGGCCTGCAGTCACCATGTTGGCCAGCGTGCTGTCGCTGGTGTGGCTCCACGGCCCTTCCTCTAGGCTTTCAAGCATTTGTACATATTCAGGTGTTTTACCTGGGAAGGGTGGGAACAGTTCAGCAGCAGCTGGCCTGGGGCTCAGCTCACCTTTATTCAGAGATGCCTCGGCACGGTCCCCCAGCTTTGCAATGAGGACGCTCCTTGCATGGGGGGTGGGTTGGTGGCTGTACGGGAGATGATTCCCCACCTCTGACCAATTTCAGAATTGTTTGCCGCTGGAGCAAGTGCCCTGATAGGGTTTTCCTCTGTATAACTGGTGGGTTCAGGGTTTTTTTTCGTTTATGGTTCAAGTTAGATTTTATTCCTCTTTTATGTATTTATAGATATAAGCATGGAAATAATTCATTTTTATAAATACATCTGTGTGATGGGAAGAACTTTTTTCTGTTTTATTTTTAAATTTTATATTTTAAAATTTTGAAATTTTATTTTATTTACTTTTTTATACAGCGGGTTATTATTAGTTATGTATTTTATGCATATATATGTATACAGGTCAATCTCAAACTCCCAACTCATCCCAACACCACCACCCCATGGCTTCCCACACTTGGTGTCCATATGTTTGTTCTCTACCTCTGTGTCTCTATTTCTTCCCTGCAAACCTGTTCATCTGTACCATTTTTTAGGTTCCACATATATGCATTAATATACAATATTTGTTTTCCTCTTTCTGACTTACTTCATTCTGTATGACAGTCTCTAGATCCATCGATGTCTCTACAAATGACCCAGTTTCATTCCTTTTTATGGCCGAGTAATATTCCATTTTCTATATGTACCCCATCTTTATCCATTCATCTGTCTGTGGGCATTTAGGTTGCTTCCATTACCTGGCTATTGTAAATAGTGCTGCAATGAACATTGTGGTGAATGTGCCTTTTTGATTTATGGTTTTCTTTGGGTATATGCCCAGAAGTGGGATTGCTTGATCAGACGGTAATTCTATTTCTAGTTTTTATTTAAGGAAACTCCATACTGTTCTCCATAGTGACTGTATCAATTTACATTCCCACCAATAGTGGAAGAGGGCTCCTTTTGTCCACACCCTCCCCAGAATTTGTTGTTTGTAGATTTTCTGATGATGCCGATTCTAACAGGTGTGAGGTGATACCTCATTGTAGTTTTGATTTGCATTTCTCTAATAATTAGTGCTCTTGAGCAGCTTTTCATGTGCGTCTTGGCCATCTCTGTGTCTTCTTTGAAGAAACGTGTCTTTAGATCTTCTACCCATTTTTGTATTCGGTTGTTTGTTTTTTTAATACTAAGCTGCATGAGCTGTTTATATGTATTGGAGATTAAACCTTTGTCCATTGATTCGTTTGCAACTATTTTCGCCCCTTCTGAGGGATGCCTTTTTCCATTCCCGTTTTTTTATCCAAAAAAGAAAGAAAGAAAATGAAGCAGAAAACTAATGTGCATAAAATATGCCTTTTGAAACGGTCGTTTTGAAATATGGACGTCCTTTGAATTTTTTGTCGATATGTGACCCCTGGATTTGTTTTCAGGGCAGGTGTCATTTACAGGCCTGCAATGATTTTGAATATCAACTGACCATTAGCGCTGGGATTAAAGCTGCTGTTGTGTGAAACGGCCACAAGGTGCCAGCAGTTCTCCCTTACCAATTCTGGTTAATAGGGAAACAGAGCCTCAATGGAAGTCGTGTTCTAGATTGGAATTTAGAATGGAATGTACCAGGAATAAGCCCCTCAAGTTTGTCTCCCTACTTCTTGTTCGTGTTTTTAATTTAATTTTTATTTTTTATTACAGCAAGTTTGATTACAATGTTTGGCTTGTTGGAGGTGTGGAAGATGTGGTTCTTTTACACATATACACATGTCTGTTTTTCCTGGGATCCTTTCCCCATGTACGTTATGACAGAATGATGAGTAGTGTTTTGGTATTCCATAGGTCTTTGGTGATTATATATGTCACCTGTGTTTGTATAAGTCTGTTAACCCCGATATCGTAATGAAACCCATCCTCACACCTTTCCATTGGTGAACCATAAGTTTGTTTAATGAATCTCTGATTGCCCTTCTCGGTGGAAATATCTGCCCTGGTATCCATTTTTAGGTAACACCTATAAGTGATATGATATGGTATGTGTCTTTCACTTTCTGACTTACTACAAGTCACGTGATTACCTCTAGACTCATCTACGGTGGTGCAAATGGCATTGTGTTCTTTTTTTTTGGCTTCTCTTCTGCCTTAGCGAGGTCCATTTTCAACAATGTGATTCCCTGAGTGTTGTGGATTAGCTGACCTGGGCAGCCTTACCCTGCCGCCCAGCCCTCCCCAGGTGTGCCTGGTTGAGGTCAATATAAACAGCGCTCCAGGCAGCAATAGCCCCTGAAGCTGTGCCTGCCTCCATATTCTCTGCCCCGTGAGAAGTCTCTGGGCTGTGCTGGTGGGAGGGAATGAGGGGCCACAGCTTTGTTGGTGGCCCGGTGTGAGTGGGGTTCTGCTGGCCTTTCTGCAGGAGTTGCCAGGCTGCCACCTGTAAAGAAGAGGATGTGTCACCCATACTTTCCGCTGGAATTTCTCTCCGGACAGAGGTGAGGAAGGAAAAAAGCAGTGGGGGCCGTGACAGGTGGGGTATCTCAGGCAGGACAATGGAAAGCTTCCGGAAGAGCGCCCGGGGGCAGGACCACCCTGGCTGGCCTGCAGGCACCAAGTTGGCCTGCGTGTTGTTGCTGGTGTGGTTCCACGGCCCTTCCTCCAGTCTTTCAAACCCTTGTACATATTCAGGTGATTTACCTGGGAAGGGTGGGAACAGTTCAGCAGTAGCTGGCCTGGGGCTCAGCTCTCCTTTATTCAGAGATGCCTCGGCACGGTCCCCCAGCTTTGCAATGAGGACTCTCCTTGCGTGGGGTGAGGGTTGCTGGCTGTATGGGAGATGATTCCCCACGTCTGACCAATTTCAGAATTGTTTACCACTGGAGCAAGTGCCCTGATAGGGTTTTCCTCTGTATAACTGGTGGGTTCAGTTTTTTTTTCTTTTATGGTTCAAGTTAGATTTTATTCCTCTGTTATGTATTTATAGATATAAGCATGGGAATAATTCATTCCTATAAATACATCTTTGTGAAGGGAAGAACGTTTTTCTGTTTTATATTTAAATTTTATTTTTTAAAATTTTGAAATTTAATTTTATTTACTTTTATATTACAGCAGGTTATTATTAGTTATGTATTTTATGCATATACATGTATACAGGTCAATCTCAATCTCCCAACTCGACCCACCAGCACCACCCCATGGCTTCTCACACTTGGTGTCCATACGTTTGTTCTCTACCTGTGTGTCTCTATTTCTTCCCTGCAAACCAGTTCATCTGTACCATTTTTTAGGTTCCACATATATGCATTAATATACAATATTTGTTTTCCTCTTTCTGACTTACTTCATTCTGTATGACAGTCTCTAGATCCATCGATGTCTCTACAAATGACCCAGTTTCATTCCTTTTTATGGCCGAGTAATATTCCATTTTCTATATGTACCCCATCTTTATCCATTCATCTGTCTGTGGGCATTTAGGTTGCTTCCATTACCTGGCTGTTGTAAATAGTGCTGCAATGAACATTGTGGTGAATGTGCCTTTTTGATTTATGGTTTTCTTTGGGTATATGCCCAGAAGTGGGATTGCTTGATCAGATGGTAATTCTATTTCGAGTTTTTTTTTTAAGGAAACTCCATACTGTTCTCCATAGTGACTGTATCAATTTACATTCCCACCAATAGTGGAAGAGGGCTCCTTTTGTCCACACCCTCCACAGAATTTGTTGTTTGTAGATTTTCTGATGATGCCGATTCTAACAGGTGTGAGGTGATACCTCATTGTAGTTTTGATTTGCCTTTCTCTAATAATTAGTGCTCTTGAGCAGCTTTTCATGTGCGTCTTGGCCATCTCTGTGTCTTCTTTGAAGAAACGTGTCTTTAGATCTTCTACCCATTTTTGTATTCGGTTGTTTGTTTTTTTAATACTAAGCTGCATGAGCTGTTTATATGTATTGGAGATTAAACCTTTGTCCATTGATTCGTTTGCAACTATTTTCGCCCCTTCTGAGGGATGCCTTTTTCCATTCCCGTTTTTTTATCCAAAAAAGAAAGAAAGAAAAAGAAGCAGAAAACTAATGTGCATAAAATATGCCTTTTGAAACGGTCGTTTTGAAATATGGACGTCCTTTGAATTTTTTGTCGATATGTGACCCCAGGATTTGTTTTCAGGGCAGGTGTCATTTACAGGCCTGCAATGATTTTGAATATCAACTGACCATTAGCGCTGGGATTAAAGCTGCTGTTGTGTGAAACGGCCACAAGGTGGCAGCAGTTCTCCCTTACCAATTCTGGTTAATAGGGAAACAGAGCCTCAATGGAAGTCGTGTTCTAGATTGGAATTTAGAATGGAATGTACCAGGAGAAAGCCCCTCAAGTTTGTCTCCCTACTTCTTGTTCGTGTTTTTAATTTAATTTTTATTTTTTATTACAGCAAGTTTGATTACAATGTTTGGCTTGTTGGAGGTGTGGAAGATGTGGTTCTTTTACACATATACACATGTCTGTTTTTCCTGGGATCCTTTCCCCATGTACGTTATGACAGAATGATGAGTAGTCTTTTGGTATTCCATAGGTCTTTGGTGATTATATATGTCACCTGTGTTTGTATAAGTCTGTTAACCCCGATATCGTAATGAAACCCATCCTCACACCTTTCCATTGGTGAACCATAAGTTTGTTTAATGAATCTCTGATTGCCCTTCTCGGTGGAAATATCTGCCCTGGTATCCATTTTTAGGTAACACCTATAAGTGATATGATATGGTATGTGTCTTTCACTTTCTGACTTACTACAAGTCACGTGATTACATCTAGACTCATCTACGGCGCTGCAAATGGCATTGTGTCCTTATATTCCTTGGCTTCTATTCTGCCTTAGCGACGTCCATTTTCAACAATGTGATTCCCTGAGGGTTGTGGATTAGCTGACCTGGGCAGCCTTACCCTGCCGGCCGGCCCTCCCCAGGTCTGCCTGGTTGAGGTCAATATAAACAGCGCTCCAGGCAGCAATAGCCCCTGAAGCTGTGCCTGACTCCATATTCTCTGCCCCGTCAGCAGTCTCGGGGCTGTGCTGGTGGGAGGGAGTGAGGGGCCACAGCTTTGTTGGTGGCCCGGTGTGAGTGGGGTTCTGCTGGCCTTTCTGCAGGAGTTGCCAGGCTGCCACCTGTAAAGAAGAGGATGTGTCACCCATACATTCCGCTGGAATTTCTCTCCGGACAGAGGTGAGGAAGGAAAAATGCAGTGGGGGCCGGGACAAGAGGGGTATCTCAGGCAGGACAATGGAAATCTTCCGGAAGAGCGCACGGGGCCATGATCACCCTGGCTGTCTTGCAGTCACCAAGTTGGCCTGCGTGCTGTCGCTGGTGTGGCTCCACGGCCCTTCCTCTAGGCTTTCAAGACTTTGTACATATTCAGGTGTTTTACCTGGGAAGGGTGGGAACAGTTCAGCAGCCGCTGGCCTGGGGCTCAGCTCACCTTTATTCAGAGATGCCTCGGCACGGTCCCCCAGCTTTGCAATGAGGACGCTCCTTGCATGGGGGGTGGGTTGCTGGCTGTACGGGAGATGATTCCCCACCTCTGACCAATTTCACAATTGTTTACCACTGGAGCAAGTGCCCTGTTAGGGTTTTCCTCTGTATAACTGGTGGGTTCAGGTTTTTTTTTCGTTTATGGTTCAAGTTAGATTTTATTCCTCTTTTATGTATTTATAGATATAAGCATGGAAATAATTCATTCCTATAAATACATCTGTGTGAAGGGAAGATCTATTTTCTGTTTTATTTTTAAATTTTATATTTTAAAATTTTGAAATTTAATTTTATTTACTTTTTTATACAGCGTGTTATTATTAGGTATGTATTTTATGCATATATATGTATACAGGTCAATCTCAAACTCCCAACTCATCCCAACACCACCACCCCATGGCTTCCCACACTTGGTGTCCATATGTTTGTTCTCTACCTCTGTGTCTCTATTTCTTCCCTGCAAACCAGTTCATCTGTACCATTTTTTAGGTTCCACATATATGCATTAATATACAATATTTGTTTTCCTCTTTCTGACTTACTTCATTCTGTATGACAGTCTCTAGATCCATCGATGTCTCTACAAATGACCCAGTTTCATTCCTTTTTATGGCCGAGTAATATTCCATTTTCTATATGTACCCCATCTTTATCCATTCATCTGTCTGTGGGCATTTAGGTTGCTTCCATTACCTGGCTATTGTAAATAGTGCTGCAATGAACATTGTGGTGAATGTGCCTTTTTGATTTATGGTTTTCTTTGGGTATATGCCCAGAAGTGGGATTGCTTGATCAGATGGTAATTCTATTTCGAGTTTTTTTTAAGGAAACTCCATACTGTTTTCCATAGTGACTGTATCAATTTACATTCCCACCAATAGTGGAAGAGGGCTCCTTTTGTCCACACCCTCCCCAGAATTTGTTGTTTGTAGATTTTCTGATGATGCCGATTCTAACAGGTGTGAGGTGATACCTCATTGTAGTTTTGATTTGCATTTCTCTAATAATTAGTGCTGTTGACCAGCTTTTCATGTGCGTCTTGGCCATCTCTGTGTCTTCTTTGAAGAAACGTATCTTTAGATCTTCTGCCCATTTTTGTATTGGGTTGTTTGTTTTTTTAATATTAAGCTGCATGAGCTGTTTATATATATTGGAGATTAAACCTTTGTCCATTGATTCGTTTGCAACTATTTTCGCCCCTTCTGAGGAATGCCTTTTTCCATTCCCGTTTTTTTAACCAAAAAAGAAAGAAAGAAAAAGAAGCAGAAAACTAATGAGCATAAAATATGCCTTTTGAAACGGTCGTTTTGAAATATGGACGTCCTTTGAATTTTTTGGTCGATACGTGACCCCAGGATTTGTTTTCAGGGCAGGTGTCATATACAGGCCTGCAATGATTTTGAATATCAACTGACCTTTAGCGCTGGGATTAAAGCTGCTGTTGTGTGAAACGGCCACAAGGTGGCAGCAGTTCTCTCTTTCAAACCGGGTCATTAGTGCAACAGAGCCTCAATGGAAGTCGTGTTCTAGATTGGAATTTACAATGGAATGTGCCAGGAGAAAGCCCCTCATGTTTGTCTCACTACATCTTGTTCGTGTTTTTAATTTAATTTTTTATTTTTTATTACAGCAACTTTGATTACAATGTTTGGCTTGTTGTAGGTGTGGAAGACGTGGTTCTTTGACACATATACAGATGTCTGTTCTTCCTGGGATCCTTTTCCCATGTACGTTATGACAGAATGTTGAGTAGTCCTCTCTTTGTATTCCGTAGGTCTTAGCTGATTATATATGTCACCTGTGTTTGTATATGTCTGTTAACCCCAATATCGTAATGAAACCAATCCTCACACCTTTCCATTGGTGAACCATAAGTTTGTTTAATGAATCTGTGATTGCCCTTCTCCGTGGAAATATCTGCCCTGGTATCCATTTTTAGGTTACACCTATAAGTGATATGATACGATATGTGTCTTTCACTTTCTGACTTACTACAAGTCACGTGATAACCTCTAGACTCATCTACGGTGCTGCAAATGGCATTGTGTCCTTTTTTTCATTGACTTCTTTTCTGATTTAGCGAGGTCCATTTTCAACACTGTGATTCCCTGAGGGTTGTGGATTAGCTGACGTGGGCAGCCTTATCCTGCCGGCCGGCCCTCCCCAGGTGTGCCTGGTTGAGGTCAATATAAACAGTGCTCCAGGCAGCAATAGCCCCTGAAGTTGTGCCTGCCTCAATATTCTCTGCCCCGTGAGCAGTGTCGGGCCTGTGCTAGTGGGAGGGAGTGAGGGGCCACAGCTTTGTTGGTGGCCCGGTGTGAGTGGAGTTCTGCTGGCCTTTCTGCAGGAGTTGCCAGGCTGCCACCTGTAAAGAAGAGGATGTGTCACCCATACCTTCCGCTGGAATTTCTCTCCGGACAGAGGTGAGGAAGGAAAAAAGCAGTGGGGGCCTGGACAGGCGGGGTATCTCAGGCAGGACAATGGAAAGCTTCCAGAAGAGCGCCCGGGGCCAGGACCACCCTGGCTGGGCTGCAGGCATCAAGTTGGCCTGCGTGCTGTCGCTGGTGTGGCTCCACGGCCCTTCCTCTAGTCTTTCACGCCCTTGTACATATTCAGGTGTTTTACCTGGGAAGGGTGGGAAGAGTTCAGCAGCAGCTGGCCTGGGGCTCAGCTCACCTTTATTCTGAGATGCCTCGGCTCGCTCCCCCAGCTTTGCAATGAGGACGCTCCTTGCGTGGGGGGTGGGTTGCTGGCTGTATGGGAGATGATTCCCCACCTCTGACCAATTTCAGAATTTTTTGCCGCTGGATCAGGTGCCCTGATAGGGTTTTCCTCTGTATAACTGGTGGGTTCAGGTTTTTTTTCTTTTATGGTTCAAGTTAGATTTTATTCCTCTTTTATATATTTATAGATATAAGCATGGAAATAATTCATTCCTATAAATACATCTGTGTGAAGGGAAGAACATTTTTCTGTTTTATATTTAAATTTTATTTTTTAAAATTTTGAAATTTAATTTTATTTACTTTTATATTACAGCAGCTTATTATTAGTTATGTATTTTATGCATATACATGGATACAGGTCAATCTCAATCTCACAACTCGTCCCACCACCACCACCCCATGGCTTCCCACACTTGGTGTCCATACGTTTGTTCTCTACCTGTGTGTCTCTATTGCTTCCCTGCAAACCAGTTCATCTGTACCATTTTTTAGGTTCCACATATATGCATTAATATACAATATTTGTTTTCCTCTTTCTGACTTACTTCATTCTGTATGACAGTCTCTAGATCCATCGATGTCTCTACAAATGACCCAGTTTCATTCCTTTTTATGGCCGAGTAATATTCCATTTTATATATGTACCCCGATTTTATCCATTCATCTGTCTGTGGGCATTTAGGTTGCTTCCATTACCTGGCTATTGTAAATAGTGCTGCAATGAACATTTTGGTGAATGTGCCTTTTTGAATTATGGTTTTCTTTGGATATATGGCCAGAAGTGGGATTGCTTGATCAGATGGTAATTCTATTTCGAGTTTTTTTTTAAGGAAACTCCATACTGTTCTCCATAGTGACTGTATCAATTTACATTCCCACCAATAGTGGAAGAGGGCTCCTTTTGTCCACACCCTCCCCAGAATTTGTTGTTTGTAGATTTTCTGATGATGCCGATTCTAACAGGTGTGAGGTGATACCTCATTGTAGTTTTCATTTGCATTTCTCTAATAATTAGTGCTGTTGAGCAGCTTTTCATGTGCGTCTTGGCCATCTCTGTGTCTTCTTTGAAGAAACGTCTCTTTAGATCTTCTGCCCATTTTTGTATTGGGTTGTTTGTTTATTTAATATTAAGCTGCATGAGCTGTTTATATATATTGGAGATTAAACCTTTGTCCATTGATTCGTTTGCAACTATTTTCGCCCCTTCTGAGGGATGCCTTTTTCCATTCCCGTTTTTTTAACCAAAAAAGAAAGAAAGAAAAAGAAGCAGGAAACTATTGTGCATAAAATATGCCTTTTGAAACGGTCGTTTTGAAATATGGACGTCCTTTGAATTTTTTGGTCGATATGTGACCCCAGGATTTGTTTTCAGGGCAGGTGTCATTTACAGGCCTGCAATGATTTGGAATATCAACTGACCATTAGCGCTGGGATTAAAGCTGCTGTTGTGTGAAACGGCCACAAGGTTGCAGCAGTGCTCCCTTACCAATTCTGGTTACTAGGGCAACAGAGCCTCAATGGAAGTCGTGTTCTAGATTGGAATTTAGAATGGAATGTGCCAGGAGAAAGCCCCTCAAGTTTGTCTCCCTACTTCTTGTTCGTGTTTTTAATTTAATTTTTATTTTTTATTACAGCAAGTTTGATTACAATGTTTGGCTTGTTGGAGGTGTGGAAGATGTGGTTCTTTTACACATATACAGATGTCGGTTTTTCCTGGGATCCTTTTCCCATGTACCTTATGACAGAATGTTGAGTAGTCTTTTGGTATTCCGTAGGTCTTTGGTGATTATATATGTCACCTGTGTTTGTATAAGTCTGTTAACCCCGATATCGTAATGAAACCAATCCTCACAACTTTCCATTGGTGAACCATAAGTTTGTTTAATGAATCTCTGTTTGCCCTTCTCGGTGGAAATATCTGCCCTGGTATCCATTTTTAGGTAACACCTATAAGTGATATGATATGATATGTGTCTTTCACTTTCTGACTTACTACATGTCACGTGATTACCTCTAGACTCATCTATGGTGCTGCAAAAGGCATTGTGTCCTTTTTTTCCTTGCCTTCTATTCTGACTTAGCGAGGTCCGTTTTCAACAATGTGCTTCCCTGCGGGTTGTGGATTAGCTGACGTGGGCAGCCTTATCCTGCCGGCCGGCCCTCCCCAGCTGTGCCAGTTTGAGGTCAATATAAACAGCGCTCCATGCAGCAATAGCCCCTGAAGCTGTGCCTGCCTCCATATTTTCTGCCCCGTGAGCAGTCTCGGGGCTGTGCTGGTGGGAGGGAGTGAGGGGCCACAGCTTTGTTGGTGGCCCTGTGTGAGTGGGGTTCTGCTGGCCTTTCTGAAGGAGTTGCCAGGCTGCCTTCTGTAAGGAGGAGGATGTGTCACCCATACCTTCCGCTGGAATTTCTCTCCGGACAGAGGTGAGGAAGGAAAAAAGCAGTGGGGGCCGGGACAATTGGGGTATCTCAGGCAGTACAATGGAAAGCTTCCGGAAGAGCGCCCGGGGCCAGGACAACCCTGGCTGGCCTGCAGGCACCAAGTTGGCCTGCGTGCTGTCGCTGGTGTGGCTCCACGGCCCTTACTCTAGTCTTTCAAGCCCTTGTACATATTCAGGTGTTTTTCCTGGGAAGGGGGGGAACAGTTCAGCAACAGCTGGCCTGGGGCTCAGCTCACCTTTGTTCAGAGATGCCTCGGCTCGGTCCCCCCGCTTTGCAATGAGGAAGCTCCTTGTGTGGGGTGTGGGTTGCTGGCTGTATGGGAGATGATTCCCCACCTCTGAACAATTTCAATATTGTTTACCGTTGGAGCAAGTGCCCTGATAGTGTTTTTCTCTGTATAACTGGTCGGTTCAGGTTTTTCTTCGTTTATGGTTCAAGTTAGCTTTTATTCCTCTTTTATGTATTTATAGATATAAGCATGGAAATAATTCATTCCTATAAATACATCTGTGTGAAGGGAAGAACTTTTTTCTGTTTTATTTTTAAATTTTATTTTTGAAAATTTTGAAATTTAATTTTATTTACTTTTTTATACAGCTGGTTATTATTAGTTATGTGTTTTATGCATATACATGTATACAGGTCAATCTCAATCTCCCAACTCATCCCACCACCACCACCCCATGGCTTCCCACACTTCGTGTCCATACGTTTGTTCTCTACCTCTGTGTCTCTATTTCTTCCCTGCAAACCAGTTCATCTGTACAATTTTTTAGGTTCCACATATATGCATTAATATACAATATTTGTTTTCCCCTTTCTGACTTACTTCATTCTGTATGACAGTCTCTAGATCCATCGATGTCTCTACAAATGACCCAGATTCATTCCTTTTTATGGCCGAGTAATATTCCATTTTATATATGTACCCCATCTTTATCCATTCATCTGTCTTTGGGCGTTTAGGTTGCTTCCATTACCTGGCTATTGTAAATAGTGCTGCAATGAACTTTGTGGTGAATGTGCCTTTTTGATTTATGGTTTTCTTTGGGTATATGCCCAGAAGTGGAATTGCTGGATCAGATGGTAATTCTATTTCTAGATTTTTTAAGGAAACTCCATAGTGTTCTCCATAGTGACTCTATCAATTTACATTCCCACTAATAGTGGAAGAGGGCTCCTTTTGTCCACACCCTCCCCAGAATTTGTTGTTTGTAGATTTTCTGATGATGCCGATTCTAACAGGTGTGAGGTGATACCTCATTGTAGTTTTGATTTGCATTTCTCTAATAATTAGTGCTCTTGAGCAGCTTCTCATGTGCGTCTTGGCCATCTCTGTGTCTTCTTTGAAGAAACGTCTCTTGAGATCTTCTGCCCATTTCTGTATTGGGAGGGTCGTGGGATGGTCAGGCTGTGTGCTTACGCACGTGTCAGTGCCAGCGTAAGGGCCAGGAGTAGGGTACAGCATAGGGTAACGTGTAGGGCTGGTGGTGGGTTTCTGTTCCAGGGTAGGGTTAGGGTTAGGGATCGGCAAGGCTTAGGGCACAGGTGAGGGTATGGAAACATGGGAGTGGCAGGCTACGTGCTTACACAAGGGTCAGTTCCATTGTACGGCCCAGGAGTAGGGTACGGCGTAGGGTAAGTTGTAGGGCTGGTGGTGGGTTTCCGTTCTGGGCTAGGGTAGGGTTAGGGAACGGCAAGGCTAAGGGCACAGGTGAGGGTACGGAAACTTGGGAGAGGCAGGCTACGTGCTGACGCACGGGTCAGTGCCAGCATACAGGCAAGGAGTAGGGTACGGCATAGGGTATGGTGTAGGGCTGGTGGTGGGTTTCAGTTCAGGGCTAGGGTTAGGGTTAGTGAACGGCAAGGCTTAGGGCACAGGTGAGGGTACAGAAACGTGTTAGGTTCATGGTGCATGTTGATGCATGGAATAGTGTCATCATACGCATTAGGATTAGGGTACGGCGTAGAGTAAGGTGTACGGATGGCGGTAGGTTTACATTCCGGTGTAGGGTTAGGGATAGCGAATTGCAAGGTATAGGGCACAGGTGATGGTACGCAAATGTGTTAGGTTCAGGGTACGTGTTGACTCACGGGTTAGTGTGAGCGTACGCATGAGGATTAGGGTACCGCATAGAGTAAGGTGTAGGGTTGGTGGTAGGTTTCCGTTCCAGTCTAGGGTTATGTTTAGGGACTGGCAAAGTTTAGGGCACAGGTGAGGGTACGAAACGTGTTAGGGTCAGGGTACGTGTTGATGCACAGGTTAGTGTCAGCATACGAATTAGGATTAGGGTATGGCGTAAGGTAAGGTGTAGGTTTGGTGGTAGTTTTCCGTTCCGGGCTAGGGTTAAGGTAAGGGAACGGCAAGGTTTATGGCAGAGGTGAGGGTACGGAAACGTGTTAGGGTCAGGGTACGTGTTGACGTATGGATTAGGATTAGGGTACGGCTTAGGGTAAGGTGTAGGGCTGATGGTAGGTTTCTGTTCCGGGCTAAGGTTAAGGATAGGCAACGGCAAGGTTTGGGGCACAGCTGAGGGTACGGAAACGTGTTAGTGTCAGGGTACATGTTGACTCACCGGTTAGTGCCAGCGTACGGATTAGGATTAGTGTACCGCGTAGATAAGGTGCACGGTTGGTGGTAGGTTTCCGTTCCAGGCTATGGTTAGGGTTAGGGAAAGTCAAGGTTTCTATTTGTAGGTTTTTTAAGGAAACTCCATACTGTTCTCCATAGTGACTGTATCAATTTACATTCCCAACAATAGTGGAAGAGGGCTCCTTTTGTCCACACCCTCCCCAGAATTTGTTGTCTGTAGATTTTCTGATGATGCCGATTCTAACAGGTGTGAGGTGATACCTCATTGTAGTTTTGATTTGCATTTCTCTAATAATTAGTGCTCTTGGGCAGCTTTTCATGTGCGTCTTAGCCATCTCTGTGTCTTCTTTGAAGAAACGTCTCTTTAGATATTCTGCCCATGTTTGTATTGGGTTGTTTGTTTTTTTAATATTAAGCTGCATGAGCTGTTTATATATATTGGAGATTAAACCTTTGTCCATTGATTCGTTTGCAACTATTTTCGCCCCTTCTGAGGGATGCCTTTTTCCATTCCCGTGTTTTTAACCAAAAAAGAAAGAAAGAAAAAGAAGCAGAACACTAATGTGCATAAAATATGCCTTTTGAAACGGTCGTTTTGAAATATGGACGTCCTTTAAATTTTTTGGTCGATATGTGGCCCCAGGATTTGTTTTCAGGGCAGGTGTCATTTACAGGCCTGCAATGATTTTGAATATCAACTGACCATTAGCACTGGGATTAAAGCTGCTGTTGTGTGAAACGGCCACTAGGTGGCAGCAGTTCTCCCTTAACACATCTGGTTACTAGGGCAACAGAGCCTCAATGGACGTCGTGTTCTACATTGGAATTTAGAATGGAATGTGCCAGGAGAAAGCCCCTCAAGTTTGACTCCCTACTTCTTGTTCGTATTTTTAATTTAATTTTTTTTTATTATAGCAAGTTTGATTACAATGTTTGGCTTGTTGTAGGTGTGGAAGATGTGGTTCTTTTACACATATACAGATGTCTGTACTTCCTGGGATCCTTTTCCCATATACGTTATGACAGAATGTTGAGTAGTCTTCTCTTGGTATTCCGTAGGTCTTTGGTGATTATATATGTCACCTCTGTTTGTATATGTCTGTTAACCCCTATATCGTAATGAAACCAATCCTCACACCTTTCCATTGGTGAACCATAAGTTTGTTTAATGAATCTATGATTGCACTTCTCAGTGGAAATGTCTGCCCTGGTTTCTATTTTAGGTAACACCTATAAGTGATATGAAATGATATGTGTCTTTCACTTTCTGACTTACTACAAGTCACGTGATTACATCTAGACTCATCTACAGTGCTGCAAATGGCATTGTGTCCTTATTTTCCTTGGCTTCTATTCTGCCTTAGCGAGGTCCATTTTCAACAATGTGATTCCCTGAGGGTTGTGGATTAGCTGACCTGGGCAGCCTTACCCTGCCAGCCGGCCCTCCCCAGGTCTGCCTGGTTGAGGTCAATATAAACAGCCCTCCAGGCAGCAATAGCCCCTGAAGCTGTTCCTGACTCCATATTCTCTGCCCCGTCAGCAGTCTCGGGGCTGTGCTGGTGGGAGGGAGTGAGGGGCCACAGCTTTGTTGGTGGCCCGTTGTGAGTGGGGTTCTGCTGGCCTTTCTGCAGGAGTTGCCAGGCTGCCACCTGTAAAGAAGAGGATGTGTCACCCATACCTTCCGCTGGAATTTCTCTCCGGACAGAGGTGAGGAAGGAAAAAAGCAGTGGGGGCCGGGACAAATGGGGTATCTCAGGCAGGGCAATGGAAAGCTTCCGGAAGAGCGCCCGGGGCCAGGATCACCCTGGCTGGCCTGCAGTCACCAAGTTGGCCTGTGTGCTGTCGCTGGTGTGGCTCCACGGCCCTTCCTCTAGGCTTTCAAACCTTTGTACATATTCAGGTGTTTGACCTGGGAAGGGTGGGAACAGTTCAGCAGCAGCTGGCCTGGGGCTCAGCTCACCTTTATTCAGAGATGCCCCGGCACGGTCCCCCAGCTTTGCAATGAGGATGCTCCTTGCATGGGGTGTGGTTTGCTGGCTATATGGGAGATGATTCCCCACCTCGGACCAATTTCAGAATTGTTTACCGCTGGAGCAAGAGCCCTGATAGGGTTTTCCTCTGTATAACTGGTGGGTTCAGGTTTTTTTTTTCGTTTATGTTTCAAGTTAGATTTTATTCCTCTTTTATGTATTTATAGATATAAGCATGGAAATAATTCATTCCTATAAATACATCTGTGTGAAGGGAAGAACTTTTTTCTGTTTTATTTTTAAATTTTATATTTTAAAATTTTGAAATTTAATTTTATTTACTTTTTCATACAGTGGGTTATTATTAGTTATGTATTTTATGCATATACATGTATACAGGTCAGTCTCAAACTCCCAACTCATCCCACCACCACCACCCCATGGCTTCCCACACTTTGTGTCCATACGTTTGTTCTCTACCTCTGTGTCTCTATTTCTTCCCTGCAAACGAGTTCATCTGTACCATTTTTTGGGTTCCACATATATGCATTAATATACAATATTTGTTTTCCTCTTTCTGACTTACTTCATTCTGTATGACAGTCTCTAGATCCATTGATGTCTCTAGAAATGACCCAGTTTCATTCCTTTTTATGGCCGAGTAATATTCCATTTTATATATGTACCCCATCTTTATCCATTCATCTGTCTGTGGGCATTTAGGTTGCTTCCATTACCTGGCTATTGTAAATAGTGCTGCAATGAACATTGTGGTGAATGGGCCTTTTTGATTTATGGTTGTCTCTGGGTATATGCCCAACAGTGGGATTGCTGGGTCAGATGGTAATTCTATTTCTAGTTTTTTAAAGGAAACTCCATACTGTTCTCCATAGTGACTGTATCAAATTACATTCCCATCAATAGTGGAAGAGGGCTCCTTTTGTCCACACCCTCCCCAGAATTTGTTGTTTGTAGATTTTCTGATGATGCCGATTCTAACAGGTGTGAGGTGATACCTCATTGTAGTTTTTTTTGCATTTCTCTAATTATTAGTGCTCTTGAGCAGCTTTTCATGTGCGTCTTGGCCATCTCTGTGTCTTCTTTGAAGAAACGTCTCTTTAGATCTTCTGCCCATTTTTGTATTGGGTTGTTTGTTTTTTTAATAAGCTGCATGAGCTGTTTATATATATTGGAGATTAAACCTTTGTCCATTGATTCGTTTGCAACTATTTTCGCCCCTTCTGAGGGATGCCTTTTTCCATTCCCGTGTTTTTAACGAAAAAAGAAAGAAAGAAAAAGAAGCAGAACACTAATGTGCATAAAATATGCCTTTTGAAACGGTCGTTTTGAAATATGGACGTCCTTTAAATTTTTTGGTCGATATGTGACCCCAGGATTTGTTTTCAGGGCAGGTGTCATTTACAGGCCTGCAATGATTTTGAATATCAACTGACCATGAGCGCTGGGATTAAAGCTGCTGTTGTGTGAAACGGCCACAAGGTGGCAGCAGTTCTCCCTTACCAATTCTGGTTACTAGGGCAACAGAGCCTCAATGGAAGTCGTGTTCTAGATTGGAATTTAGAATGGAATGTGCCAGGAGAAAGCCCCTCAAGTTTGTCTCCCTACTTCTTGTTCGTGTTTTTAATTTAATTTTTTATTTTTTATTACAGCAAGTTTGATTACAATGTTTGGCTTGTTGTAGGTGTGGAAGATGTGGTTCTTTTACACATATACAGATGTCTGTTTTTCCTGGGATCCTTTTCCCATGTGCGTTATGAGATAATGTTGAGTAGTCTTTTGGTACTCCGTAGGTCTTTGGTAATTATATATGTCACCTGTGTTTGTATATGTCTGTTAACCCCAATATCGTAATGAAACCAATCCTCACACCTTTCCATTGGTGAACCATAAGTTTGTTTAATGAATATGTGATTGCCCTTCTCCGTGGAAATATCTGCCCTGGTATCCATTTTTAGGTAACACCTATAAGTGATATGATAAGATATGTGCCTTTCACTTTCTGACTTACTACATGTCACATGATTACCTCTAGACTCATCTACGGTGCTGCAAATGGCATTGTGTCCTTATTTTCCTTGGCTTCTATTCTGCCTTAGCGAGGTCCATTTTCAACAATGTGATTCCCTGAGGGTTGTGGAGTAGCTGACCTGGGCAGCCTTACCGTGCCGGCCGGCCCTCCCCAGGTGTGCCTGGTTGAGGTCAATATAAACAGCGCTCCAGGCAGCAATAGCCCCTGAAGCTGTGCCTGACTCCATATTCTCTGCCCCGTCAGCAGTCTCGGGGCTCTGCTGGTGGGAGCGTGTGAGGGGCCACGGCTTTGTGGGTGGCCCGGTGTGTGTGGGGCTCTGCTGGACTTTGTGCAGGAGTTGCCAGGCTGCCACCTGTAAAGAAGAGGATGTGTCACCCATAAGTTCCACTGGAATTTCTCTCCGGGCTGAGGTAAGGAAGGAAAAAAAGGGGTGGGGTCCGGGACAGGAGGGGTATCTCAGGCAGGGAAATGGAAAGCTTCCGGAAGAGCGCCCGGGGTCAGAACCATCCTGCCTCGCCTGCAGGCACCAAGTTGGCCTGTGTGCTGTCGCTGGTGTGGCTCCACGGCCCTTCCTCTAGGATTTCATGCCCTTGTACATATTCAGGTGTTTAACCTGGGAAGGGTGGGAAAGGTTCAGCTGCAGCTGTCCTGGGGCTCACCTCACCTTTATTCAGAGATGCCTCGGCACGGTCCCACAGCTTTGCAGTGAGGACGCTCCTTGCATGCGGGGTGGGTTGCTGGCTCTATGGGAGATGATTCCCCACCTCTGACCAATTTCAGAATTGTTTACCGCTGGAGCAAGTTCCCTGATAGGGCTTTCCTCTGTATAACTGGTGGGTTCAGGTTTTTTTTCGTTTATGGTTCAAGTTAGATTTTATACCTCTTTTATGTATTTATAGATATAAGCATGGAAATAATACATTCCTATAAATACATCTGTGTGAAGGGAAGAACTTTTTTCTCTTTTATTTTTAAATTTTATTTTTTAAAATTTTGAAATTTAGTTTTATTTTTTTATACAGCAGGTTATTATTAGTTATGTATTTTATGCATATGCATGTATGCAGGCCAATCCCAATCTCCCAACTCATCCCACCTCTACCACCCCATGGCTTCCCACACTTGGTGTCCATAAGTTTGTTGTCTACCTGTGTCTCTATTTCTTCCCTGCAAACCAGTTCATCTGTACCACTTTTTAGGTTCCACATATATGCATTAATATACAATATTTGTTTTCCTCTTTCTGACTTACTTCATTCTGTATGACAGTCTCTAGATCCATCGATGTCTCTACAAATGACCCAGTTGCATTCCTTTTTATGGCCGAGTAATATTCCATTTTATATATGTACCACATCTTTACCCATTCATCTGTTTGTGGGTATTTAGTTTGCTCCCTTACCTGGCTATTGTAAATAGTGCTGCAATGAACATTGTGGTGAATGTGCCTTTTTGATTTATGGTTTTCTCTGGGTATATGCCCAGAAGTGCGATTGCTGGATCAGATGGTAATTCTATTTCTAGTTTTTTTAAGGAAACTCCACACTGTTCTCCATAGTGACTGTATCAATTTACATTCCCACCAATAGTGGAAGAGGGCTCCTTTTGTCCACACCCTCCCCAAAGTTTGTTGTTTGTAGGTTTTCTGATGATGCCGATTCTAACATGTGTGAGGTGATACCTCATTGTAGTTTTTTTTTTTTATGTATTTATTTTTTTTGTTGTACGCGGGCCTCTCACTGTTGTGGCCTGTCCCGTTGCGGAGCACAGGCTCCGGACGTGCAGGCTCAGTGGCCATGGCTCACGCGCCCAGCTGCTCTGCGACATGTGGGATCTTCCCGGACCGGGGCACGAACCCGTGTCCCCTGCATCGGCAGGCGGACTCTCAACCACTGCGCCACCAGGGAAGCCCCCTCATTGTAGTTTTGATTTGCATTTCTCTAATAATTAGTGATGTTGAGCAGCTTTTCATCTGCGTCTTGGCCATGTCTGTGTCTTCTTTGAAGGATCGTCTCATGAGATCTTCTGACCATTTCTGTATTGGGAGGGTGGTTGGAGGGTAAGGCTATGTGCTCACGCACGTGTCAGTGCCAGCGTAAGGGCCAGGAGTAGGGTACTGCGTAGGGTAAGGTGTAGGTCTGGTGGTGGTTTCCGTTCCGGGCTAGGTTTAGGGTTTGGGAACGGCAAGGCTTAGGGCCCAGGTGAGGGTACGGAAACGTGGGATGGTCAGGCTACGTTCTTCCGCATGGGTCAGTGCCAATGTAAGGCCAGGAATAGGCTACGGCGTAGGCTAATGTGTAGGGCTGTTGGTGGGTTTCCGTTCCGTGCTAGGGTTAGGGTTAGGGAATGACAAGGCTTAGGGCACAGGTGAGGGTACGGAAACGTGGGAGGGTCCGGCTATGTGCTGACGCACGGGTCAGTGCCAGCGTACGGCCAGGAATAGGGAACGGCGTAGGGTAAGGAGTAGGGCTGGTTGTGAGATACCGTTCCGGGCTAGGGTTAGGGTTATGGAACGGCAAGGCTTAGGGCACACGTGAACGTAAGGAAACGTGGGAGGGTCAGGCTACGTGCTGACGCACGGGTCAGTGCCAGCGTACGGGCCAGGAGTAGGGTATGGCGTAGGGTAAGGTTTAGGGCTGGTGGTGGGTTTCCGTTCCGGGCTAGGGTTAGGGTGAGGGAACAGCAAGGCTTAGGGCACAGGTGAACGTACGGAAACGTGGGAGTGCCAGACTATGTGTTGACGCACGGGTCTGTGCCAGCGTACGGGCCAGGATTAGGTTACGTCGAAGCGTAAGGTTTAGGGCTGGTGGTGGGTTTCCGTTCCAGGCTAGGGTTAGGGTTAGGGAACGGCAAGGCTTAGGACACAGGTGATGGTATGGAAACGTGGGAGAGGCAGGCTACGTGCTGACGCACAGGTCAGTGCCAGCGTAGGGGCCAGGAGTAGGGTACAGCGTAGGGTAAGGTTTAGGTCTGGTGGTGGGTTTATGTTCCGGGTTAGGGTTAGGGAACGGCAAGGTTTAGGGCACAGGTGAGGGTACGGAAACGTAGGAGTGGCAGGCTACGTGCTGACGCACGGGTCCGTGCCAGCGTACGGGGCAGGATTAGGGTACGGCGTAGGGTAAGGTTTAGGTCTGGTGGTGGGTTTCCGTTCCAGGCTAGGTTTAGGGTTAGGGAACGGCAAAGCTTAGGGCACAGAAGATGGTACGGAAAAGTGGGAGGGTCAGGCTACGTGCTGACGCACGGGTCAGTGCCAGCGTATGGGCCAAGTGTAGGGTATGGCGTAGGGTTAGGTGTAGGGTTAGGGTTAGGGAACGGCAAGCCTTAGGGCACAGGTGAGGGTACGGAAACGTGGGAGGGTCAGGCTACGTGATGACGCACGGGTCTTTGCCAGCGTACGCGCCAGGATTCGGGTACGGCATTGGGTAAGGTGTAGGGCTGGTTGTGGGTTTCTGTTCCAGGTTAGAGTTAGGGAACGGCAAGTCTTAGTGCACAGGTGAGGGTATGGAAACGTGGCACAGGCTGGCTATGTGCTGACGCAAGGGTCACTGCCAGCGTACGGGTCAGGAGAAGTCTATGGCGTACGTTAAGGTTTAGGTTTTGTGGTGGGTTTCCGTTCCGGGCTAGGGTTAGGGATAGGGAAAGGCAAGGCTTAGGGCACAGGTGAGGGTACGGAAACGTGGGAGGGTTAGGCTACTTGCTGAAGCACGGTTCAATGCCAGGGTATGGACCAGGAGTAGGGTACGGCGTAGGGTAAAGTGTAAGGCTGGTGGTGGGTGTCCATTCCGGGCTAGTGTTAGGGTTAGGGAGCGGCAAGGCTTAGGGCACAGGTGAGGGTACGGAAACGTGGGAGGTTCAGGCTACATGCTGAAGAACGGGTCAGTGCCAGGGTGTGGACCAGGAGTAGGGTACGGCGTTGGGTATGGTGTAAGGGCGGTGTTGGGTGTCCATTCCGGTCTAGGGTTAGGGTTAGGGAACGTTAAGGCTTAGGACACAGGTGAGGGTACGGAAACGTGGGAGGGTCAGGATACGTGCTGAAGAATGGGTCAGTGCCAGCGTACGGGCCAGGAGTAGGGTACGGCATAGCGTAATGTGTAGGGTTGGTGGTGGTTTCCGTTCCGGGCTAGGGTTAGAGGTAGGGAACTGCAAGGCTTAGGGCACAGGTGAGGGTACGGAAACGTGGGAGAGGCAGGCTACGGGCTGACACATGGGAGAGTGTCAGCTTACGGGCCAGCAGTAGGCTACGACGTAGGGTAGGGTGTAGGGCTGGTGGTGGGTTTCCGTTCCGGGCTAGGGTTAGAGTTAGGGATCGGCAAGGCTTAGGGAACAGGTGAGGGTAAGGAAAAGTGGGAGGGTTAGGCTACATGCTGACGCACGGATCAGTGCCAGCGTACGGGCCAGTTGTAGGGTACGGCGTAGGGTAAGGTTTAGGGCTGGTGGTGGGTTTCCGTTTGGGGTTATGGTTAGGGTTATGGAACGGCAAGGCTTAGGACACAGTTGAGGTTACGGGAACGTGGGAAGGTCAGGCTACGTGCTGACGCACGGATCAGTGCCAGCGTACGGGCCAGGATTAGGCTACGGCGTAGGGTAAGCTGTAGGGCTGGTGGTGGGTTTCTGTTCTGGGCTAGGGTTAGGGTTAGGGAAGGACAAGACTTAGGGCACAGTTGAGGGTACGGAAATGGTGGAGGGTCAGGCTATGTGCTGACGCACGGGTCAGTGCCAGCGTACAGGCCAGGAGTAGGCAACAACGTAGGGTAAGGTGTAGGGCTGGTGGTTGGTTTCCTTTCCGGGCTAGGGTAAGGGTTAGGGAATGTCAAGGCTTAGGGCACAGGTGAGGGTATGGAAACGTGGGAGGGTCATGCTACGTGCTGACACACGTGTCAGTGCCAGCGTATGGGCCAGTCGTAGGCTACGGCGTAGGGAAAGGTGTAGGGCTGGTGGTGGGCTTCCTTTCCGGGCTAGGGTTAGGGTTAGGGAACGGCAAGTCTTAGGGCACAGGTGCGGGTACGGAAACGTGGGAGAGTCAGGCTATGTGCTGACGCACAGGTCAGTGCCAGCGTACGGGCCAGGAGTAGTGTACGTCGTAGGGTAAGGTGTAGGGCTGGTGGTGGGTTTCCGTTCTGGGCTAGGGTTAGGGTTAGGGAACGGCAAGGTTTAGGGCACACGTGAGGGTATCGAAACGTGTTAGGCTCAGGGTACGTGTTGACGCACGGGTTAGTGTGAACGTACAGATGAGGATTATGGTGCGGCATAGGGTAAAGTGTATGGTTGATGGTAGGTTTCCGTTTCAGGCTAGGGT
Organism: Mesoplodon bidens; assembly: GCF_964165515.1. Taxonomy (NCBI): domain Eukaryota; kingdom Metazoa; phylum Chordata; class Mammalia; order Artiodactyla; family Ziphiidae; genus Mesoplodon; species Mesoplodon bidens. The sequence continues at coordinate 150,721 of NW_027672613.1, read as the reverse complement.
TAGTGTTAGGGAACGGCAAGGTTTTGGGCACAGATGAGGGTATGGAAACGTGTTAGTGTCAGGGTACGTGTTGACATATGGATTAGCATTAGGGTACGGCTTAGGGTAAGGTGTAGGCTTGGTGGTAGGTTTCCATTGTGGTCTAGGGTTAGGGTTAGGGAATGGCAAGGTTTAGGTCACAGGTGAAGGTACGGAAACGTGTTAGGGTCAGGGTAAGTGTTGACGCATGTGTTAGTGTCAGCGTACGGAGTAGGTTTATGGTCCTTCGTAGGTTAAGGTCTAGGGTTGGTGGTAGGTTTCCGTTCCAGGCTAGGGTTAGTGTTATGGAACGGCAAGGTTTAGGGCATAGGTGAGGGTACGGAAATGTGTTAGGGTCAGGGTACGTGTTGACGCTCGGATTATGATTAGGGTATGGCGTAGAGTAACGTGTAGGGTTGGTGGTAGGTTTCCGTTTTGGGCTAGGGTTAGGGTTAGGCAACGGCACGGTTTAGGGCACAGGTGAGGGAACGGAAAAGTGTTAGGGTCAGTGTACGTGTTGACGCACGGGTTAGTGTCAGTGTACGGATTAGGATTAGGGTACCGTGTAGGGTATGCTGTACGGTTTGTGGTAGTTTTCCATTCTGGGCTAGGGTTAGTGTTAGGGTACGGCAAGGTTTAGGGTACAGGTGACGGTACAGAAACGTGTTAGGGTCATGATACATGTTGATACATGGAATAGTGTCATCATACGCATTAGGATTAGGGTACGGCGTAGGGTAAGGTGTACGGAGGGCGGTAGGTTTCCATTCCGTTGTAGGGTTAGGGTTAGCGAATTGCAAGGTTTTGGGCACAGGTGATGGTACAGAAATGTGTTAGGTTCAGGGTACGTGTTGACTCACGGGTTAGTGTCAGCATACGCATGAGGATTAGGGTACCGCATAGAGTAAGGTGTAGGGTTGGTGGTACGTTTCCGTTCCAGTCTAGGGTTATGTTTAGGGACCGGCAAAGTTTAGGGCACAGGTGAGGGTACGAAACGTGTTAGGGTCAGGGTATGTGTTGATGCACAGGTTAGTGTCAGCATACAAATTAGGATTAGGGTACGGCGTAAGGTAAGGTGTAGGGTTGGTGGTAGGTTTCCGTTCCGGGCTAGGGTTAGGGTTAGGGAACGGCAAGGTTTATGGCAGAGGTGAGGATACGGAAACGTGTTAGGGTCAGGGTACGTGTTTATGTATGAATTAGGATTAGGGTACAGCTTAGGGTAAGGTGTAGGGCTGCTGGTAGGTTTCCGTTCCGGGCTAAGGTTAAGGATAGGCAACGACAAGTTTTAGGGCACAGCTGAGGGTATGGAAACGTGTTAGGGTCAGGGTACGTGTTGACTCACTGGTTAGTGCCAGCGTACGGATTAGGATTAGTGTACGGCATAGATAAGGTGTAGGGTTGGTGGTAGGATTCCGTTCCGGGCTATGGTTAGGGTTAGGGAAAGTCAAGGTTTCTATTTCTAGTTCTTTTAAGGAAACTCCATACTGTTCTCCATAGTGACTGTATCAATTTACATTCCCACCATAGTGGAAGAGGGCTCCTTTTGTCCACACCCTCCCCAGAATTTGTTTGTAGATTTTCTGATGATGCCGATTCTAACAGGTGTGAGGTGATACCTCATTGTAGTTTTGATTTGCATTTCTCTAATAATTAGTGCTCTTGAGCAGCTTTTCATGTGCGTCTTGGCCATCTCTGTGTCTTCTTTGAAGAAACGTCTCTTTAGATCTTCTGCCCATTATTGTATTGGGTTGTTTGTTTTTTTAATAAGCTGCATGAGCTGTTTATATATATTGGAGATTAAACCTTTGTCCATTGATTCGTTTGCAACTATTTTCGCCCCTTCTGAGGGATGCCTTTTTCCATTCCCGTGTTTTTAACCAAAAAAGAAAGAAAGAAAAAGAAGCAGAACACTAATGTGCATAAAATATGCCTTTTGAAATGGTCGTTTTGAAATATGGACGTCCTTTAAATTTTTTGGTCGATATGTGACCCCAGGATCTCTTTTCAGGGCAGGTGTCATTTACAGGCCTGCAATGATTTTGAATATCAACTGACCATGAGCGCTGGGATTAAAGCTGCTGTTGTGTGAAATGGCCACAAGGTGGCAGCAGTGCTCCCTTACCAATTCTGGTTACTAGGGCAACAGAGCCTCAATGGAAGTCGTGTTCTAGATTGGAATTTAGAATGGAATGTGCCAGGAGAAAGCCCCTCAAGTTTGTCTCCCTACTTCTTGTTCGTGTTTTTAATTTAATTTTTTGTTTTTTATTACAGCAACTTTGATTACAATGTTTGGCTTGTTGTAGGTGTGGAAGATGTGGTTCTTTTACACATATACAGATGTCTGTTTTTCCTGGGATCCTTTTCCCATGTGCGTTATGAGATAATGTTGAGTAGTCTTTTGGTACTCCGTAGGTCTTTGGTAATTATATATGTCACCTGTGTTTGTATATGTCTGTTAACCCCAATATCGTAATGAAACCAATCCTCACACCTTTCCATTGGTGAACCATAAGTTTGTTTAATGAATCTGTGATTGCCCTTCTCCGTGGAAATATCTGCCCTGGTATCCATTTTAAGGTAACACCTATAAGTGATATGATATGATATGTGTCTTTCACTTTCTGACTTACTACAAGTCACGTGATTACCTCTAGACTCATGTACGGTGCTGCAAATGCACAGTGTCCTTTTTTTCCTTGGATTCTATTCTGCCTTAGCGAGGTCCATTTTCAAGAATGTGATTCCCTGAGGGTTGTGGATTAGCTGACCTGGGCAGCCTTACCCTGCCGGCCGGCCCACCGCAGGTGTGCCTGCTTGAGGTCAAAATAAACAGTGCTCCAGGCCGCAATAGCCCCTGAAGCTGTGCCTGACTCCATATTCTCTGCCCTGTCAGCAGTCTCGGGGCTGTGTGGTGGGAGGGAGTGAGGGGCCACTGATTGTGGGTGGCCGGGTGTGAGTGGGGTTCTGCTGAACTTTATGCAGGATTTGCCAGGCTGCCACCTGTAAAGAAGAGGATGTGTCACCCATACCTTCCGCTGGAATTTCTCTCCGGACAGAGGTGAGGAAGGAAAAAAGCAGTGGGGGCCAGGACAAGAGGGGTATCTCAGGCAGGACAATGGAAAGCTTCCAGAAGAGCGCCCGGGTCCAGGATCACCCTGGCTGGCCTGAAGTCACCAAGTTGGCCTGCGTGCTGTCGCTGGTGTGGCTCCACGGCCCTTCCTCTAGGCTTTCAAGCCTTTGTACATATTCAGGTGTTTTACCTGGGAAGGGTGGGAACACTTCAGCAGCCGCTGGCCTGGGGCTCAGCTCACCTTTATTCAGAGATGCCTCGGCACGGTCCCCCAGCTTTGCAATGAGGACGCTCCTTGCATGGGGGGTGGGTTGCTGGCTGTATGGGAGATGATTCCCCACCTCTGACCAATTTCAGAATTGTTTACCGCTGGAGCAAGAGCCCTGATAGGGTTTTCCTCTGTATAACTGGTGGGTTCAGGGTTTTTTTTCGTTTATGTTTCAAGTTAGATTTTATTCCTCTTTTATGTATTTATAGATATAAGCATGGAAATAATTCATTCCTATAAATACATCTGTGTGAAGGGAAGAACTTTTTTCTGTTTTATATTTAAATTTTATATTTTAAAATTTTGAAATTTAGTTTTATTTACATTTTTTTTTTTTTGCTGTAGGCGGGCCTCTCACTGTTGTGGCCTCTCCCCTTGCAGAGCACAGGCTCCGGATGCGCAGGCTCAGCAGCCATGGCTCACGGGCCTAGCCGCTCTGCGGCATGTGGGATCTTCCCAGACCGGGGCACGAACCCGTGTCCCCTGCATCGGCAGGCGGACTCTCAACCACTGCGCCACCAGGGAAGCCCTTTACTTTTTTATACAGTGGGTAATTATTAGTTATGTATTTTATGCGTATACATGTATACAGGTCAATCTCAAACTCCCAACTCATCCCACCACCACCACCCCATGGCTTCCCACACTTGGTGTCCATACGTTTGTTCTCTACCTCTGTGTCTCTCTTTCTTCCCTGCAAACCAGTTCATCTGTACCAGTTTTTAGGTTCCACATATATGCCTTAATATAAAATATTTGTTTTCCTCTTTCTGACTTACTTCATTCTGCATGACACTCTCTAGATCCATCGATGTCTCTACAAATGACCCACTTTCATTCCTTTTTATGGCCGAGTAATATTCCATTTTATATCTGTACCCCATCATTACCCATTCATCTGTCTGTGGGCATTTAGGTTGCTTTCATTACCTGGCTATTGTAAATAGTGCTGCAATGAAACTTGTGGTGAATGTGCCTTTTTGATTTATGGTTGTCTCTGGGTATATGCCCAAAAGTGGGATTGCTGGGTGAGATGGTAATTCTATTTCTAGTTTTTTAAAGGAAATTCCATACTGTTCTCCATAGTGACTGTATCTATTTACATTCCCACCAATAGTGGAAGAGGGCTCCTTTTGTCCACACCCTCCCCAGAATTTGTTGTCTGTAAATTTTCTGATGATGCCGATTCTAACAGGTGGGAGGTGATACCTCATTGTAGTTTTGATTTGCATCTCTCTAATAATTAGTGCTCTTGAGAAGCTTTTCATGTGCGTCTTGGCCATCTCTGTGTCTTCTTTGAAGAAACGACTCTTTAGATCTTCTGCCCATTTTTGTATTGGGTTGTTTGTTTTTTTAATAAGCTTCATTAGCTGTTTATACATATTGGAGATTAAACCTTTGTCCATTGATTCGTTTGCATCTATTTTCGCCCCTTCTGAGGGATGCCTTTTTCCATTCCCATGTTTTAAACCAAAAAAAGGAAAGAAAGAAAAAGAAGCAGAACACTAATGTGCATAAAATATGCCTTTTGAAACGGTCGTTTTGAAATATGGACGTCCTTTAAATTTTTTGGTCGATATGTGACCCCAGGATTTGTTTTCAGGGCAGGTGTCATTTACAGGCCTGCAATGATTTTGAATATCAACTGACCATTAGCGCTGGGATTAAAGCTGCTGTTGTGTGAAACGGCCACAAGGTGGCAGCAGTTCTCCCTTACCAATTCTGGTTAATAGGGAAACAGAGCCTCAATGGAAGTCGTGTTCTAGATTGGAATTTAGAATGGAATGTACCAGGAATAAGCCCCTCAAGTTTGTCTCCCTACTTCTTGTTTGTGTTTTTAATTTAATTTTTATTTTTTATTACAGCAAGTTTGATTACAATGTTTGGCTTGTTGGAGGTGTGGAAGATGTGGTTCTTTTACACATATACACATGTCTGTTTTTCCTGGGATCCTTTCCCCATGTACGTTATGACAGAATGATGAGTAGTGTTTTGGTATTCCATAGGTCTTTGGTGATTATATATGTCACCTGTGTTTGTATAAGTCTGTTATCCCCGATATCGTAATGAAACCCATCCTCACACCTTTCCATTGGTGAACCATAAGTTTGTTTAATGAATCTCTGATTGCCCTTCTCGGTGGAAATATCTGCCCTGGTATCCATTTTTAGGTAACACCTATAAGTGATATGATATGGTATGTGTCTTTCACTTTCTGACTTACTACAAGTCACGTGATTACCTCTAGACTCATCTACGGTGGTGCAAATGGCATTGTGTTCTTTTTTTTTGGCTTCTCTTCTGCCTTAGCGAGGTCCATTTTCAACAATGTGATTCCCTGAGTGTTGTGGATTAGCTGACCTGGGCAGCCTTACCCTGCCGCCCAGCCCTCCCCAGGTGTGCCTGGTTGAGGTCAATATAAACAGCGCTCCAGGCAGCAATAGCCCCTGAAGCTGTGCCTGCCTCCATATTCTCTGCCCCGTGAGAAGTCTCTGGGCTGTGCTGGTGGGAGGGAATGAGGGGCCACAGCTTTGTTGGTGGCCCGGTGTGAGTGGGGTTCTGCTGGCCTTTCTGCAGGAGTTGCCAGGCTGCCACCTGTAAAGAAGAGGATGTGTCACCCATACTTTCCGCTGGAATTTCTCTCCGGACAGAGGTGAGGAAGGAAAAAAGCAGTGGGGGCCGTGACAGGTGGGGTATCTCAGGCAGGACAATGGAAAGCTTCCGGAAGAGCGCCCGGGGGCAGGACCACCCTGGCTGGCCTGCAGGCACCAAGTTGGCCTGCGTGTTGTTGCTGGTGTGGTTCCACGGCCCTTCCTCCAGTCTTTCAAACCCTTGTACATATTCAGGTGATTTACCTGGGAAGGGTGGGAACAGTTCAGCAGTAGCTGGCCTGGGGCTCAGCTCTCCTTTATTCAGAGATGCCTCGGCACGGTCCCCCAGCTTTGCAATGAGGACTCTCCTTGCGTGGGGTGAGGGTTGCTGGCTGTATGGGAGATGATTCCCCACGTCTGACCAATTTCAGAATTGTTTACCGCTGGAGCAAGTGCCCTGATAGGGTTTTCCTCTGTATAACTGGTGGGTTCAGTTTTTTTTTCTTTTATGGTTCAAGTTAGATTTTATTCCTCTGTTATGTATTTATAGATATAAGCATGGGAATAATTCATTCCTATAAATACATCTTTGTGAAGGGAAGAACGTTTTTCTGTTTTATATTTAAATTTTATTTGTTAAAATTTTGAAATTTAATTTTATTTACTTTTATATTACAGCAGGTTATTATTAGTTATGTATTTTATGCATATACATGTATACAGGTCAATCTCAATCTCCCAACTCGACCCACCAGCACCACCCCATGGCTTCTCACACTTGGTTTCCATACGTTTGTTCTCTACCTGTGTGTCTCTATTTCTTCCCTGCAAACCAGTTCATCTGTACCATTTTTTAGGTTCCACATATATGCATTAATATACAATATTTGTTTTCCTCTTTCTGACTTACTTCATTCTGTATGACAGTCTCTAGATCCATCGATGTCTCTACAAATGACCCAGTTTCATTCCTTTTTATGGCCGAGTAATATTCCATTTTCTATATGTACCCCATCTTTATCCATTCATCTGTCTGTGGGCATTTAGGTTGCTTCCATTACCTGGCTATTGTAAATAGTGCTGCAATGAACATTGTGGTGAATGGGCCTTTTTGATTTATGGTTTTCTTTGGGTATATGCCCAGAAGTGGGATTGCTTGATCAGATGGTAATTCTATTTCGAGTTTTTTTTTTAAGGAAACTCCATACTGTTCTCCATAGTGACTGTATCAATTTACATTCCCACCAATAGTGGAAGAGGGCTCCTTTTGTCCACACCCTCCACAGAATTTGTTGTTTGTAGATTTTCTGATGATGCCGATTCTAACAGGTGTGAGGTGATACCTCATTGTAGTTTTGATTTGCATTTCTCTAATAATTAGTGCTCTTGAGCAGCTTTTCATGTGCGTCTTGGCCATCTCTGTGTCTTCTTTGAAGAAACGTGTCTTTAGATCTTCTACCCATTTTTGTATTCGGTTGTTTGTTTTTTTAATACTAAGCTGCATGAGCTGTTTATATGTATTGGAGATTAAACCTTTGTCCATTGATTCGTTTGCAACTATTTTCGCCCCTTCTGAGGGATGCCTTTTTCCATTCCCGTTTTTTTATCCAAAAAAGAAGGAAAGAAAAAGAAGCAGAAAACTAATGTGCATAAAATATGCCTTTTGAAACGGTCGTTTTGAAATATGGACGTCCTTTGAATTTTTTGTCGATATGTGACCCCAGGATTTGTTTTAAGGGCAGGTGTCATTTACAGGCCTGCAATGATTTTGAATATCAACTGACCATTAGCGCTGGGATTAAAGCTGCTGTTGTGTGAAACGGCAACAAGGTGCCAGCAGTTCTCCCTTACCAATTCTGGTTAATAGGGAAACAGAGCCTCAATGGAAGTCGTGTTCTAGATTGGAATTTAGAATGGAATGTACCAGGAGAAAGCCCCTCAAGTTTGTCTCCCTACTTCTTGTTCGTGTTTTTAATTTAATTTTTATTTTTTATTACAGCAAGTTTGATTACAATGTTTGGCTTGTTGGAGGTGTGGAAGATGTGGTTCTTTTACACATATACACATGTCTGTTTTTCCTGGGATCCTTTCCCCATGTACGTTATGACAGAATGATGAGTAGTGTTTTGGTATTCCATAGGTCTTTGGTGATTATATATGTCACCTGTGTTTGTATAAGTCTGTTAACCCCGATATCGTAATGAAACCCATCCTCACACCTTTCCATTGGTGAACCATAAGTTTGTTTAATGAATCTCTGATTGCCCTTCTCGGTGGAAATATCTGCCCTGGTATCCATTTTTAGGTAACACCTATAAGTGATATGATATGGTATGTGTCTTTCACTTTCTGACTTACTACAAGTCACGTGATTACCTCTAGACTCATCTACGGTGGTGCAAATGGCATTGTGTTCTTTTTTTTTGGCTTCTCTTCTGCCTTAGCGAGGTCCATTTTCAACAATGTGATTCCCTGAGTGTTGTGGATTAGCTGACCTGGGCAGCCTTATCCTGCCGCCAAGCCCTCCCCAGGTGTGCCTGGTTGAGGTCAATATAAACAGCGCTCCAGGCAGCAATAGCCCCTGAAGCTGTGCCTGCCTCCATATTCTCTGCCCCGTGAGAAGTCTCTGGGCTGTGCTGGTGGGAGGGAATGAGGGGCCACAGCTTTGTTGGTGGCCCGGTGTGAGTGGGGTTCTGCTGGCCTTTCTGCAGGAGTTGCCAGGCTGCCACCTGTAAAGAAGAGGATGTGTCACCCATACTTTCCGCTGGAATTTCTCTCCGGACAGAGGTGAGGAAGGAAAAAAGCAGTGGGGGCCGTGACAGGTGGGGTATCTCAGGCAGGACAATGGAAAGCTTCCGGAAGAGCGCCCGGGGGCAGGACCACCCTGGCTGGCCTGCAGGCACCAAGTTGGCCTGCGTGTTGTTGCTGGTGTGGTTCCACGGCCCTTCCTCTAGTCTTTCAAACCCTTGTACATATTCAGGTGATTTACCTGGGAAGGGTGGGAACAGTTCAGCAGTAGCTGGCCTGGGGCTCAGCTCTCCTTTATTCAGAGATGCCTCGGCACGGTCCCCCAGCTTTGCAATGAGGACTCTCCTTGCGTGGGGTGAGGGTTGCTGGCTGTATGGGAGATGATTCCCCACATCTGACCCATTTCAGAATTGTTTACCGCTGGAGCAAGTGCCCTGATAGGGTTTTCCTCTGTATAACTGGTGGGTTCAGTTTTTTTTTCTTTTATGGTTCAAGTTAGATTTTATTCCTCTGTTATGTATTTATAGATATAAGCATGGGAATAATTCATTCCTATAAATACATCTTTGTGAAGGGAAGAACGTTTTTCTGTTTTATATTTAAATTTTATTTTTTAAAATTTTGAAATTTAATTTTATTTACTTTTATATTACAGCAGGTTATTGTTAGTTATGTATTTTATGCATATACATGTATACAGGTCAATCTCAATCTCCCAACTCGACCCACCAGCACCACCCCATGGCTTCTCACACTTGGTGTCCATACGTTTGTTCCCTACCTGTGTGTCTCTATTTCTTCCCTGCAAACCAGTTCATCTGTACCATTTTTTAGGTTCCACATATATGCATTAATATACAATATTTGTTTTCCTCTTTCTGACTTACTTCATTCTGTATGACAGTCTCTAGATCCATCGATGTCTCTACAAATGACCCAGTTTCATTCCTTTTTATGGCCGAGTAATATTCCATTTTCTATATGTACCCCATCTTTATCCATTCATCTGTCTGTGGGGATTTAGGTTGCTTCCATTACCTGGCTATTGTAAATAGTGCTGCAATGAACATTGTGGTGAATGTGCCTTTTTGATTTATGGTTTTCTTTGGGTATATGCCCAGAAGTGGGATTGCTTGATCAGATGGTAATTCTATTTCGAGTTTTTTTTTTAAGGAAACTCCATACTGTTCTCCATAGTGACTGTATCAATTTACATTCCCACCAATAGTGGAAGAGGGCTCCTTTTGTCCACACCCTCCACAGAATTTGTTGTTTGTAGATTTTCTGATGATGCCTATTCTAACAGGTGTGAGGTGATACCTCATTGTAGTTTTCATTTGCATTTCTCTAATAATTAGTGCTGTTGAGCAGCTTTTCATGTGCGTCTTGGCCATCTCTGTGTCTTCTTTGAAGAAACGTATCTTTAGATCTTCTACCCATTTTTGTATTGGGATGTTTGTTTTTTTAATATTAAGCTGCATGAGCTGTTTATATATATTGGAGATTAAACCTTTGTCCATTGATTCGTTTGCAACTGTTTTCGCCCCTTCTGAGGGATGCCTTTTTCCATTCCCGTTTTTTTAACCAAAAAAGAAAGAAAGAAAAAGAAGTAGAAAACTAATGTGCATAAAATATGCCTTTTGAAATGGTCGTTTTGAAATATGGACGTCCTTTGAATTTTTTGGTCGATATGTGACCCCAGGATTTGTTTTCAGGGCAGGTGTCATTTACAGGCCTGCAATGATTTGGAATATCAACTGACCATTAGCGCTGGGATTAAAGCTGCTGTTGTGTGAAACGGCCACAAGGTGGCAGCAGTTCTCCCTTACCAATTCTGGTTACTAGGGCAACAGAGCCTCAATGGAAGTCGTGTTCTAGATTGGAATTTACAATGGAATGTGCCAGGAGAAAGCCCCTCATGTTTGTCTCACTACATCTTGTTCGTGTTTTTAATTTAATTTTTTATTTTTTATTACAGCAACTTTGATTACAATGTTTGGCTTGTTGTAGGTGTGGAAGATGTGGTTCTTTGACACATATACAGATGTCTGTTCTTCCTGGGATCCTTTTCCCATGTACGTTATGACAGAATGTTGAGTAGTCCTCTCTTTGTATTCCGTAGGTCTTAGCTGATTATATATGTCACCTGTGTTTGTATATGTCTGTTAACCCCAATATCGTAATGAAACCAATCCTCACACCTTTCCATTGGTGAACCATAAGTTTGTTTAATGAATCTGTGATTGCCCTTCTCCGTGGAAATATCTGCCCTGGTATCCATTTTTAGGTTACACCTATAAGTGATATGATACGATATGTGTCTTTCACTTTCTGACTTACTACAAGTCACGTGATAACCTCTAGACTCATCTACGGTGCTGCAAATGGCATTGTGTCCTTTTTTTCATTGACTTCTTTTCTGATTTAGCGAGGTCCATTTTCAACACTGTGATTCCCTGAGGGTTGTGGATTAGCTGACGTGGGCAGCCTTATCCTGCCGGCCGGCCCTCCCCAGGTGTGCCTGGTTGAGGTCAATATAAACAGTGCTCCAGGCAGCAATAGCCCCTGAAGCTGTGCCTGCCTCAATATTCTCTGCCCCGTGAGCAGTGTCGGGCCTGTGCTAGTGGGAGGGAGTGAGGGGCCACAGCTTTGTTGGTGGCCCGGTGTGAGTGGAGTTCTGCTGGCCTTTCTGCAGGAGTTGCCAGGCTGCCACCTGTAAAGAAGAGGATGTGTCACCCATACCTTCCGCTGGAATTTCTCTCCGGACAGAGGTGAGGAAGGAAAAAAGCAGTGGGGGCCTGGACAGGCGGGGTATCTCAGGCAGGACAATGGAAAGCTTCCGGAAGAGCGCCCGGGGCCAGGACCACCCTGGCTGGGCTGCAGGCATCAAGTTGGCCTGCGTGCTGTCGCTGGTGTGGCTCCACGGCCCTTCCTCTAGTCTTTCACGCCCTTGTACATATTCAGGTGTTTTACCTGGGAAGGGTGGGAAGAGTTCAGCAGCAGCTGGCCTGGGGCTCAGCTCACCTTTATTCTGAGATGCCTCGGCTCGCTCCCCCAGCTTTGCAATGAGGACGCTCCTTGCGTGGGGGGTGGGTTGCTGGCTGTATGGGAGATGATTCCCCACCTCTGACCAATTTCAGAATTTTTTGCCGCTGGATCAGGTGCCCTGATAGGGTTTTCCTCTGTATAACTGGTGGGTTCAGGTTTTTTTTCTTTTATGGTTCAAGTTAGATTTTATTCCTCTTTTATATATTTATAGATATAAGCATGGAAATAATTCATTCCTATAAATACATCTGTGTGAAGGGAAGAACATTTTTCTGTTTTATATTTAAATTTTATTTTTTAAAATTTTGAAATTTAATTTTATTTACTTTTATATTACAGCAGCTTATTATTAGTTATGTATTTTATGCATATACATGGATACAGGTCAATCTCAATCTCACAACTCGTCCCACCACCACCACCCCATGGCTTCCCACACTTGGTGTCCATACGTTTGTTCTCTACCTGTGTGTCTCTATTGCTTCCCTGCAAACCAGTTCATCTGTACCATTTTTTAGGTTCCACATATATGCATTAATATACAATATTTGTTTTCCCCTTTCTGACTTACTTCATTCTGTATGACAGTCTCTAGATCCATCGATGTCTCTACAAATGACCCAGATTCATTCCTTTTTATGGCCGAGTAATATTCCATTTTATATATGTACCCCATCTTTATCCATTCATCTGTCTTTGGGCGTTTAGGTTGCTTCCATTACCTGGCTATTGTAAATAGTGCTGCAATGAACTTTGTGGTGAATGTGCCTTTTTGATTTATGGTTTTCTTTGGGTATATGCCCAGAAGTGGAATTGCTGGATCAGATGGTAATTCTATTTCTAGATTTTTTAAGGAAACTCCATAGTGTTCTCCATAGTGACTCTATCAATTTACATTCCCACCAATAGTGGAAGAGGGCTCCTTTTGTCCACACCCTCCCCAGAATTTGTTGTTTGTAGATTTTCTGATGATGCCGATTCTAACAGGTGTGAGGTGATACCTCATTGTAGTTTTGATTTGCATTTCTCTAATAATTAGTGCTCTTGAGCAGCTTCTCATGTGCGTCTTGGCCATCTCTGTGTCTTCTTTGAAGAAACGTCTCTTGAGATCTTCTGCCCATTTCTGTATTGGGAGGGTCGTGGGATGGTCAGGCTGTGTGCTTACGCACGTGTCAGTGCCAGCGTAAGGGCCAGGAGTAGGGTACAGCATAGGGTAACGTGTAGGGCTGGTGGTGGGTTTCTGTTCCAGGGTAGGGTTAGGGTTAGGGATCGGCAAGGCTTAGGGCACAGGTGAGGGTATGGAAACATGGGAGTGGGAGGCTACGTGCTTACACAAGGGTCAGTTCCAGTGTACGGCCCAGGAGTAGGGTACGGCGTAGGGTAAGTTGTAGGGCTGGTGGTGGGTTTCCGTTCTGGGCTAGGGTAGGGTTAGGGAATGGCAAGGCTAAGGGCACAGGTGAGGGTACGGAAACTTGGGAGAGGCAGGCTACGTGCTGACGCACGGGTCAGTGCCAGCATACAGGCAAGGAGTAGGGTACGGCATAGGGTAAGGTGTAGGGCTCGTGGTGGGTTTCAGTTCAGGGCTAGGGTTAGGGTTAGTGAACGGCAAGGCTTAGGGCACAGGTGAGGGTACAGAAACGTGTTAGGTTCATGGTGCATGTTGATGCATGGAATAGTGTCATCATACGCATTAGGATTAGGGTACGGCGTAGAGTAAGGTGTACGGATGGCGGTAGGTTTACATTCCGGTGTAGGGTTAGGGATAGCGAATTGCAAGGTATAGGGCACAGGTGATGGTACGCAAATGTGTTAGGTTCAGGGTACGTGTTGACTCACGGGTTAGTGTGAGCGTACGCATGAGGATTAGGGTACCGCATAGAGTAAGGTGTAGGGTTGGTGGTAGGTTTCCGTTCCAGTCTAGGGTTATGTTTAGGGACTGGCAAAGTTTAGGGCACAGGTGAGGGTACGAAACGTGTTAGGGTCAGGGTACGTGTTGATGCACAGGTTAGTGTCAGCATACGAATTAGGATTAGGGTATGGCGTAAGGTAAGGTGTAGGTTTGGTGGTAGTTTTCCGTTCCGGGCTAGGGTTAAGGTAAGGGAACGGCAAGGTTTATGGCAGAGGTGAGGGTACGGAAACGTGTTAGGGTCAGGGTACGTGTTGACGTATGGATTAGGATTAGGGTACGGCTTAGGGTAAGGTGTAGGGCTGATGGTAGGTTTCTGTTCCGGGCTAAGGTTAAGGATAGGCAACGGCAAGGTTTGGGGCACAGCTGAGGGTACGGAAACGTGTTAGTGTCAGGGTACATGTTGACTCACCGGTTAGTGCCAGCGTACGGATTAGGATTAGTGTACCGCGTAGATAAGGTGCACGGTTGGTGGTAGGTTTCCGTTCCAGGCTATGGTTAGGGTTAGGGAAAGTCAAGGTTTCTATTTGTAGGTTTTTTAAGGAAACTCCATACTGTTCTCCATAGTGACTGTATCAATTTACATTCCCAACAATAGAGGAAGAGGGCTCCTTTTGTCCACACCCTCCCCAGAATTTGTTGTCTGTAGATTTTCTGATGATGCCGATTCTAACAGGTGTGAGGTGATACCTCATTGTAGTTTTGATTTGCATTTCTCTAATAATTAGTGCTCTTGGGCAGCTTTTCATGTGCGTCTTAGCCATCTCTGTGTCTTCTTTGAAGAAACGTCTCTTTAGATATTCTGCCCATGTTTGTATTGGGTTGTTTGTTTTTTTAATATTAAGCTGCATGAGCTGTTTATATATATTGGAGATTAAACCTTTGTCCATTGATTCGTTTGCAACTATTTTCGCCCCTTCTGAGGGATGCCTTTTTCCATTCCCGTGTTTTTAACCAAAAAAGAAAGAAAGAAAAAGAAGCAGAACACTAATGTGCATAAAATATGCCTTTTGAAACGGTCGTTTTGAAATATGGACGTCCTTTAAATTTTTTGGTCGATATGTGGCCCCAGGATTTGTTTTCAGGGCAGGTGTCATTTACAGGCCTGCAATGATTTTGAATATCAACTGACCATTAGCACTGGGATTAAAGCTGCTGTTGTGTGAAACGGCCACTAGGTGGCAGCAGTTCTCCCTTAACACATCTGGTTACTAGGGCAACAGAGCCTCAATGGACGTCGTGTTCTACATTGGAATTTAGAATGGAATGTGCCAGGAGAAAGCCCCTCAAGTTTGACTCCCTACTTCTTGTTCGTATTTTTAATTTAATTTTTTTTTATTATAGCAAGTTTGATTACAATGTTTGGCTTGTTGTAGGTGTGGAAGATGTGGTTCTTTTACACATATACAGATGTCTGTACTTCCTGGGATCCTTTTCCCATATACGTTATGACAGAATGTTGAGTAGTCTTCTCTTGGTATTCCGTAGGTCTTTGGTGATTATATATGTCACCTCTGTTTGTATATGTCTGTTAACCCCTATATCGTAATGAAACCAATCCTCACACCTTTCCATTGGTGAACCATAAGTTTGTTTAATGAATCTATGATTGCACTTCTCAGTGGAAATGACTGCCCTGGTTTCTATTTTAGGTAACACCTATAAGTGATATGAAATGATATGTGTCTTTCACTTTCTGACTTACTACAAGTCACGTGATTACATCTAGACTCATCTACAGTGCTGCAAATGGCATTGTGTCCTTATTTTCCTTGGCTTCTATTCTGCCTTAGCGAGGTCCATTTTCAACAATGTGATTCCCTGAGGGTTGTGGATTAGCTGACCTGGGCAGCCTTACCCTGCCAGCCGGCCCTCCCCAGGTCTGCCTGGTTGAGGTCAATATAAACAGCCCTCCAGGCAGCAATAGCCCCTGAAGCTGTTCCTGACTCCATATTCTCTGCCCCGTCAGCAGTCTCGGGGCTGTGCTGGTGGGAGGGAGTGAGGGGCCACAGCTTTGTTGGTGGCCCGTTGTGAGTGGGGTTCTGCTGGCCTTTCTGCAGGAGTTGCCAGGCTGCCACCTGTAAAGAAGAGGATGTGTCACCAATACCTTCCGCTGGAATTTCTCTCCGGACAGAGGTGAGGAAGGAAAAAAGCAGTGGGGGCCGGGACAAATGCGGTATCTCAGGCAGGGCAATGGAAAGCTTCCGGAAGAGCGCCCGGGGCCAGGATCACCCTGGCTGGCCTGCAGTCACCAAGTTGGCCTGCGTGCTGTCGCTGGTGTGGCTCCACGGCCCTTCCTCTAGGCTTTCAAACCTTTGTACATATTCAGGTGTTTGACCTGGGAAGGGTGGGAACAGTTCAGCAGCAGCTGGCCTGGGGCTCAGCTCACCTTTATTCAGAGATGCCCCGGCACGGTCCCCCAGCTTTGCAATGAGGATGCTCCTTGCATGGGGTGTGGGTTGCTGGCTATATGGGAGATGATTCCCCACCTCGGACCAATTTCAGAATTGTTTACCGCTGGAGCAAGAGCCCTGATAGGGTTTTCCTCTGTATAACTGGTGGGTTCAGGTTTTTTTTTTCGTTTATGTTTCAAGTTAGATTTTATTCCTCTTTTATGTATTTATAGATATAAGCATGGAAATAATTCATTCCTATAAATACATCTGTGTGAAGGGAAGAACTTTTTTCTGTTTTATTTTTAAATTTTATATTTTAAAATTTTGAAATTTAATTTTATTTACTTTTTCATACAGCGGGTTATTATTAGTTATGTATTTTATGCATATACATGTATACAGGTCAGTCTCAAACTCCCAACTCATCCCACCACCACCACCCCATGGCTTCCCACACTTGGTGTCCATACGTTTGTTCTCTACCTCTGTGTCTCTATTTCTTCCCTGCAATCGAGTTCATCTGTACCATTTTTTGGGTTCCACATATATGCATTAATATACAATATTTGTTTTCCTCTTTCTGACTTACTTCATTCTGTATGACAGTCTCTAGATCCATTGATGTCTCTAGAAATGACCCAGTTTCATTCCTTTTTATGGCCGAGTAATATTCCATTTTATATATGTACCCCATCTTTATCCATTCATCTGTCTGTGGGCATTTAGGTTGCTTCCATTACCTGGCTATTGTAAATAGTGCTGCAATGAACATTGTGGTGAATGGGCCTTTTTGATTTATGGTTGTCTCTGGGTATATGCCCAACAGTGGGATTGCTGGGTCAGATGGTAATTCTATTTCTAGTTTTTTAAAGGAAACTCCATACTGTTTTCCATAGTGACTGTATCAAATTACATTCCCATCAATAGTGGAAGAGGGCTCCTTTTGTCCACACCCTCCCCAGAATTTGTTGTTTGTAGATTTTCTGATGATGCCGATTCTAACAGGTGTGAGGTGATACCTCATTGTAGTTTTTTTTTGCATTTCTCTAATTATTAGTGCTCTTGAGGAGCTTTTCATGTGCGTCTTGGCCATCTCTGTGTCTTCTTTGAAGAAACGTCTCTTTAGATCTTCTGCCCATTTTTGTATTGGGTTGTTTGTTTTTTTAATAAGCTGCATGAGCTGTTTATATATATTGGAGATTAAACCTTTGTCCATTGATTCGTTTGCAACTATTTTCGCCCCTTCTGAGGGATGCCTTTTTCCATTCCCGTGTTTTTAACGAAAAAAGAAAGAAAGAAAAAGAAGCAGAACACTAATGTGCATAAAATATGCCTTTTGAAACGGTCGTTTTGAAATATGGACGTCCTTTAAATTTTTTGGTCGATATGTGACCCCAGGATTTGTTTTCAGGGCAGGTGTCATTTACAGGCCTGCAATGATTTTGAATATCAACTGACCATGAGCGCTGGGATTAAAGCTGCTGTTGTGTGAAACGGCCACAAGGTGGCAGCAGTTCTCCCTTACCAATTCTGGTTACTAGGGCAACAGCCTCAATGGAAGTCGTGTTCTAGATTGGAATTTAGAATGGAATGTGCCAGGAGAAAGCCCCTCAAGTTTGTCTCCCTACTTCTTGTTCGTGTTTTTAATTTAATTTTTTATTTTTTATTACAGCAAGTTTGATTACAATGTTTGGCTTGTTGTAGGTGTGGAAGATGTGGTTCTTTTACACATATACAGATGTCTGTTTTTCCTGGGATCCTTTTCCCATGTGCGTTATGAGATAATGTTGAGTAGTCTTTTGGTACTCCGTAGGTCTTTGGTAATTATATATGTCACCTGTGTTTGTATATGTCTGTTAACCCCAATATCGTAATGAAACCAATCCTCACACCTTTCCATTGGTGAACCATAAGTTTGTTTAATGAATATGTGATTGCCCTTCTCCGTGGAAATATCTGCCCTGGTATCCATTTTTAGGTAACACCTATAAGTGATATGATAAGATATGTGCCTTTCACTTTCTGACTTACTACATGTCACATGATTACCTCTAGACTCATCTACGGTGCTGCAAATGGCATTGTGTCCTTATTTTCCTTGGCTTCTATTCTGCCTTAGCGAGGTCCATTTTCAACAATGTGATTCCCTGAGGGTTGTGGAGTAGCTGACCTGGGCAGCCTTACCGTGCCGGCCGGCCCTCCCCAGGTGTGCCTGGTTGAGGTCAATATAAACAGCGCTCCAGGCAGCAATAGCCCCTGAAGCTGTGCCTGCCTCCATATTCTCTGCCCCGTGAGAAGTCTCTGGGCTGTGCTGGTGGGAGGGAATGAGGGGCCACAGCTTTGTTGGTGGCCCGGTGTGAGTGGGGTTCTGCTGGCCTTTCTGCAGGAGTTGCCAGGCTGCCACCTGTAAAGAAGAGGATGTGTCACCCATACTTTCCGCTGGAATTTCTCTCCGGACAGAGGTGAGGAAGGAAAAAAGCAGTGGGGGCCGTGACAGGTGGGGTATCTCAGGCAGGACAATGGAAAGCTTCCGGAAGAGCGCCCGGGGGCAGGACCACCCTGGCTGGCCTGCAGGCACCAAGTTGGCCTGCGTGTTGTTGCTGGTGTGGTTCCACGGCCCTTCCTCCAGTCTTTCAAACCCTTGTACATATTCAGGTGATTTACCTGGGAAGGGTGGGAACAGTTCAGCAGTAGCTGGCCTGGGGCTCAGCTCTCCTTTATTCAGAGATGCCTCGGCACGGTCCCCCAGCTTTGCAATGAGGACTCTCCTTGCGTGGGGTGAGGGTTGCTGGCTGTATGGGAGATGATTCCCCACGTCTGACCAATTTCAGAATTGTTTACCACTGGAGCAAGTGCCCTGATAGGGTTTTCCTCTGTATAACTGGTGGGTTCAGTTTTTTTTTCTTTTATGGTTCAAGTTAGATTTTATTCCTCTGTTATGTATTTATAGATATAAGCATGGGAATAATTCATTCCTATAAATACATCTTTGTGAAGGGAAGAACGTTTTTCTGTTTTATATTTAAATTTTATTTTTTAAAATTTTGAAATTTAATTTTATTTACTTTTATATTACAGCAGGTTATTATTAGTTATGTATTTTATGCATATACATGTATACAGGTCAATCTCAATCTCCCAACTCGACCCACCAGCACCACCCCATGGCTTCTCACACTTGGTGTCCATACGTTTGTTCTCTACCTGTGTGTCTCTATTTCTTCCCTGCAAACCAGTTCATCTGTACCATTTTTTAGGTTCCACATATATGCATTAATATACAATATTTGTTTTCCTCTTTCTGACTTACTTCATTCTGTATGACAGTCTCTAGATCCATCGATGTCTCTACAAATGACCCAGTTTCATTCCTTTTTATGGCCGAGTAATATTCCATTTTCTATATGTACCCCATCTTTATCCATTCATCTGTCTGTGGGCATTTAGGTTGCTTCCATTTCCTGGCTGTTGTAAATAGTGCTGCAATGAACATTGTGGTGAATGTGCCTTTTTGATTTATGGTTTTCTTTGGGTATATGCCCAGAAGTGGGATTGCTTGATCAGATGGTAATTCTATTTCGAGTTTTTTTTTTAAGGAAACTCCATACTGTTCTCCATAGTGACTGTATCAATTTACATTCCCACCAATAGTGGAAGAGGGCTCCTTTTGTCCACACCCTCCACAGAATTTGTTGTTTGTAGATTTTCTGATGATGCCGATTCTAACAGGTGGGAGGTGATACCTCATTGTAGTTTTGATTTGCCTTTCTCTAATAATTAGTGCTCTTGAGCAGCTTTTCATGTGCGTCTTGGCCATCTCTGTGTCTTCTTTGAAGAAACGTGTCTTTAGATCTTCTACCCATTTTTGTATTCGGTTGTTTGTTTTTTTAATACTAAGCTGCATGAGCTGTTTATATGTATTGGAGATTAAACCTTTGTCCATTGATTCGTTTGCAACTATTTTCGCCCCTTCTGAGGGATGCCTTTTTCCATTCCCGTTTTTTTATCCAAAAAAGAAAGAAAGAAAAAGAAGCAGAAAACTAATGTGCATAAAATATGCCTTTTGAAACGGTCGTTTTGAAATATGGACGTCCTTTGAATTTTTTGTCGATATGTGACCCCAGGATTTGTTTTCAGGGCAGGTGTCATTTACAGGCCTGCAATGATTTTGAATATCAACTGACCATTAGCGCTGGGATTAAAGCTGCTGTTGTGTGAAACGGCCACAAGGTGGCAGCAGTTCTCCCTTACCAATTCTGGTTACTAGGGCAACAGAGCCTCAATGGAAGTCGTGTTCTAGATTGGAATTTAGAATGGAATGTACCAGGAGAAAGCCCCTCAAGTTTGTCTCCCTACTTCTTGTTCGTGTTTTTAATTTAATTTTTATTTTTTATTACAGCAAGTTTGATTACAATGTTTGGCTTGTTGGAGGTGTGGAAGATGTGGTTCTTTTACACATATACACATGTCTGTTTTTCCTGGGATCCTTTCCCCATGTACGTTATGACAGAATGATGAGTAGTCTTTTGGTATTCCATAGGTCTTTGGTGATTATATATGTCACCTGTGTTTGTATAAGTCTGTTAACCCCGATATCGTAATGAAACCCATCCTCACACCTTTCCATTGGTGAACCATAAGTTTGTTTAATGAATCTCTGATTGCCCTTCTCGGTGGAAATATCTGCCCTGGTATCCATTTTTAGGTAACACCTATAAGTGATATGATATGGTATGTGTCTTTCACTTTCTGACTTACTACAAGTCACGTGATTACCTCTAGACTCATCTACGGTGGTGCAAATGGCATTGTGTTCTTTTTTTTTGGCTTCTCTTCTGCCTTAGCGAGGTCCATTTTCAACAATGTGATTCCCTGAGTGTTGTGGATTAGCTGACCTGGGCAGCCTTACCCTGCCGCCCAGCCCTCCCCAGGTGTGCCTGGTTGAGGTCAATATAAACAGCGCTCCAGGCAGCAATAGCCCCTGAAGCTGTGCCTGCCTCCATATTCTCTGCCCCGTGAGAAGTCTCTGGGCTGTGCTGGTGGGAGGGAATGAGGGGCCACAGCTTTGTTGGTGGTCCGGTGTGAGTGGGGTTCTGCTGGCCTTTCTGCAGGAGTTGCCAGGCTGCCACCTGTAAAGAAGAGGATGTGTCACCCATACTTTCCGCTGGAATTTCTCTCCGGACAGAGGTGAGGAAGGAAAAAAGCAGTGGGGGCCGTGACAGGTGGGGTATCTCAGGCAGGACAATGGAAAGCTTCCGGAAGAGCGCCCGGGGGCAGGACCACCCTGGCTGGCCTGCAGGCACCAAGTTGGCCTGCGTGTTGTTGCTGGTGTGGTTCCACGGCCCTTCCTCTAGTCTTTCACGCCCTTGTACATATTCAGGTGTTTTACCTGGGAAGGGTGGGAACAGTTCAGCAGTAGCTGGCCTGGGGCTCAGCTCTCCTTTATTCAGAGATGCCTCGGCACGGTCCCCCAGCTTTGCAATGAGGACTCTCCTTGCGTGGGGTGAGGGTTGCTGGCTGTATGGGAGATGATTCCCCACGTCTGACCAATTTCAGAATTGTTTACCGCTGGAGCAAGTGCCCTGATAGGGTTTTCCTCTGTATAACTGGTGGGTTCAGTTTTTTTTTCTTTTATGGTTCAAGTTAGATTTTATTCCTCTGTTATGTATTTATAGATATAAGCATGGGAATAATTCATTCCTATAAATACATCTTTGTGAAGGGAAGAACGTTTTTCTGTTTTATATTTAAATTTTATTTTTTAAAATTTTGAAATTTAATTTTATTTACTTTTATATTACAGCAGGTTATTATTAGTTATGTATTTTATGCATATACATGTATACAGGTCAATCTCAATCTCCCAACTCGACCCACCAGCACCACCCCATGGCTTCTCACACTTGGTGTCCATACGTTTGTTCTCTACCTGTGTGTCTCTATTTCTTCCCTGCAAACCAGTTCATCTGTACCATTTTTTAGGTTCCACATATATGCATTAATATACAATATTTGTTTTCCTCTTTCTGACTTACTTCATTCTGTATGACAGTCTCTAGATCCATCGATGTCTCTACAAATGACCCAGTTTCATTCCTTTTTATGGCCGAGTAATATTCCATTTTCTATATGTACCCCATCTTTATCCATTCATCTGTCTGTGGGCATTTAGGTTGCTTCCATTACCTGGCTATTGTAAATAGTGCTGCAATGAACATTGTGGTGAATGTGCCTTTTTGATTTATGGTTTTCTTTGGGTATATGCCCAGAAGTGGGATTGCTTGATCAGATGGTAATTCTATTTCGACTTTTTTTTTTAAGGAAACTCCATACTGTTCTCCATAGTGACTGTATCAATTTACATTCCCACCAATAGTGGAAGAGGGCTCCTTTTGTCCACACCCTCCACAGAATTTGTTGTTTGTAGATTTTCTGATGATGCCGATTCTAACAGGTGTGAGGTGATACCTCATTGTAGTTTTGATTTGCATTTCTCTAATAATTAGTGCTGTTGAGCAGCTTTTCATGTGCGTCTTGGCCATCTCTGTGTCTTCTTTGAAGAAACGTATCTTTAGATCTTCTACCCATTTTTGTATTGGGATGTTTGTTTTTTTAATATTAAGCTGCATGAGCTGTTTATATATATTGGAGATTAAACCTTTGTCCATTGATTCGTTTGCAACTGTTTTCGCCCCTTCTGAGGGATGCCTTTTTCCATTCCCGTTTTTTTAACCAAAAAAGAAAGAAAGAAAAAGAAGCAGAAAACTAATGTGCATAAAATATGCCTTTTGAAATGGTCGTTTTGAAATATGGACGTCCTTTGAATTTTTTGGTCGATATGTGACCCCAGGATTTGTTTTCAGGGCAGGTGTCATTTACAGGCCTGCAATGATTTTGAATATCAACTGACCATTAGCGCTGGGATTAAAGCTGCTGTTGTGTGAAACGGCCACAAGGTGGCAGCAGTTCTCCCTTACCAATTCTGGTTACTAGGGCAACAGAGCCTCAATGGAAGTCGTGTTCTAGATTGGAATTTAGAATGGAATGTGCCAGGAGAAAGCCCCTCAAGTTTGTCTCCCTACTTCTTGTTCGTGTTTTTAATTTAATTTTTATTTTTTATTACAGCAAGTTTGATTACAATGTTTGGCTTGTTGGAGGTGTGGAAGATGTGGTTCTTTTACACATATACAGATGTCTGTTTTTCCTGGGATCCTTTGCCCATGTACGTTATGACAGAATGTTGAGTAGTCCTCTCTTTGTATTCCGTAGGTCTTAGGTGATTATATATGTCACCTGTGTTTGTATATGTCTGTTAACCCCAATATCCTAATGAAACCAATCCTCACACCTTGCCATTGGTGAACCATAAGTTTGTTTAATGAATCTATGATTGCACTTCTCAGTGGAAATGACTGCCCTGGTTTCTATTTTAGGTAACACTTATAAGTGATGTGAAATGATATGTGTCTTTCACTTTCTGACTTACTACAAGTCACGTGATTACATCTAGACTCATCTACGGCGCTGCAAATGGCATTGTGTCCTTATATTCCTTGGCTTCTATTCTGCCTTAGCGACGTCCATTTTCAACAATGTGATTCCCTGAGGGTTGTGGATTAGCTGACCTGGGCAGCCTTACCCTGCCGGCCGGCCCTCCCCAGGTCTGCCTGGTTGAGGTCAATATAAACAGCGCTCCAGGCAGCAATAGCCCCTGAAGCTGTGCCTGACTCCATATTCTCTGCCCCGTCAGCAGTCTCGGGGCTGTGCTGGTGGGAGGGAGTGAGGGGCCACAGCTTTGTTGGTGGCCCGGTGTGAGTGGGGTTCTGCTGGCCTTTCTGCATGAGTTGCCAGGCTGCCACCTGTAAAGAAGAGGATGTGTCACCCGTACATTCCGCTGGAATTTCTCTCCGGACAGAGGTGAGGAAGGAAAAATGCAGTGGGGGCCGGGACAAGAGGGGTATCTCAGGCAGGACAATGGAAATCTTCCGGAAGAGCGCACGGGGCCATGATCACCCTGGCTGTCTTGCAGTCACCAAGTTGGCCTGCGTGCTGTCGCTGGTGTGGCTCCACGGCCCTTCCTCTAGGCTTTCAAGACTTTGTACATATTCAGGTGTTTTACCTGGGAAGGGTGGAAACAGTTCAGCAGCCGCTGGCCTGGGGCTCAGCTCACCTTTATTCAGAGATGCCTCGGCACGGTCCCCCAGCTTTGCAATGAGGACGCTCCTTGCATGGGGGGTGGGTTGCTGGCTGTATGGGAGATGATTCCCCACCTCTGACCAATTTCAGAATTGTTTACCGCTGGAGCAAGAGCCCTGATAGGGTTTTCCTCTGTATAACTGGTGGGTTCAGGGTTTTTTTTCGTTTATGTTTCAAGTTAGATTTTATTCCTCTTTTATGTATTTATAGATATAAGCATGGAAATAATTCATTCCTATAAATACATCTGTGTGAAGGGAAGAACTTTTTTCTGTTTTATATTTAAATTTTATATTTTAAAATTTTGAAATTTAGTTTTATTTACATTTTTTTTTTTTTTGCTGTAGGCGGGCCTCTCACTGTTGTGGCCTCTCCCCTTGCAGAGCACAGGCTCCGGATGCGCAGGCTCAGCAGCCATGGCTCACGGGCCTAGCCGCTCTGCGGCATGTGGGATCTTCCCAGACCGGGGCACGAACCCGTGTCCCCTGCATCGGCAGGCGGACTCTCAACCACTGCGCCACCAGGGAAGCCCTTTACTTTTTTATACAGTGGGTAATTATTAGTTATGTATTTTATGCGTATACATGTATACAGGTCAATCTCAAACTCCCAACTCATCCCACCACCACCACCCCATGGCTTCCCACACTTGGTGTCCATACGTTTGTTCTCTACCTCTGTGTCTCTCTTTCTTCCCTGCAAACCAGTTCATCTGTACCAGTTTTTAGGTTCCACATATATGCCTTAATATAAAATATTTGTTTTCCTCTTTCTGACTTACTTCATTCTGCATGACACTCTCTAGATCCATCGATGTCTCTACAAATGACCCACTTTCATTCCTTTTTATGGCCGAGTAATATTCCATTTTATATCTGTACCCCATCTTTACCCATTCATCTGTCTGTGGGCATTTAGGTTGCTTTCATTACCTGGCTATTGTAAATAGTGCTGCAATGAAACTTGTGGTGAATGTGCCTTTTTGATTTATGGTTGTCTCTGGGTATATGCCCAAAAGTGGGATTGCTGGGTGAGATGGTAATTCTATTTCTAGTTTTTTAAAGGAAATTCCATACTGTTCTCCATAGTGACTGTATCTATTTACATTCCCACCAATAGTGGAAGAGGGCTCCTTTTGTCCACACCCTCCCCAGAATTTGTTGTCTGTAAATTTTCTGATGATGCCGATTCTAACAGGTGGGAGGTGATACCTCATTGTAGTTTTGATTTGCATCTCTCTAATAATTAGTGCTCTTGAGAAGCTTTTCATGTGCGTCTTGGCCATCTCTGTGTCTTCTTTGAAGAAACGACTCTTTAGATCTTCTGCCCATTTTTGTATTGGGTTGTTTGTTTTTTTAATAAGCTTCATGAGCTGTTTATACATATTGGAGATTAAACCTTTGTCCATTGATTCCTTTGCATCTATTTTCGCCCCTTCTGAGGGATGCCTTTTTCCATTCCCATGTTTTAAACCAAAAAAAGGAAAGAAAGAAAAAGAAGCAGAACACTAATGTGCATAAAATATGCCTTTTGAAACGGTCGTTTTGAAATATGGACGTCCTTTAAATTTTTTGGTCGATATGTGACCCCAGGATTTGTTTTCAGGGCAGGTGTCATTTACAGGCCTGCAATGATTTGGAATATCAACTGACCATTAGCGCTGGGATTAAAGCTGCTGTTGTGTGAAACGGCCACAAGGTGGCAGCAGTTCTCCCTTAAAACATCTGGTTACTAGGGCAACAGAGCCTCAATGGAAGTCATGTTCTAGATTGGAATTTAGAATGGAATGTGCCAGGAGAAAGCCCCTCAAGTTTGACTCCCTACTTCTTGTTCGTATTTTTAATTTAATTTTTTTATTTTTTATTATAGCAAGTTTGATTACAATGTTTGGCTTGTTGTAGTTGTGGAAGATGTGCTTCTTTTACACATATACAGATGTCTGTTCTTCCTGGGAACCTTTTCCCATGTACGTTATGACAGAATGTTGAGTAGTCTTCTCTTGGTATTCCGTAGGTCTTTGGTGATTATATATGTCACCTCTGTTTGTATATGTCTGTAAACCCTGATATCGTAATGAAACCAATCCTCACAACTTTCCATTGGTGAACCATAAGTTTGTTTAATGAATCTATGATTGCACTTCTCAGTGGAAATGACTGCACTGGTTTCTGTTTTAGGTAACACCTATAAGTGATATGAAATGATATGTGTCTTTCACTTTCTGACTTACTCCAAGTCACGTGATTACCTCTAGACTCATCTACGGTGCTGCAAATGGCATTGTGTCCTTATTTTCCTTGGCTTCTATTCTGCCTTAGCGAGGTCAATTTTCAACAATGGGATTCCCTGAGGGTTGTGGATTAGCTGACCTGGGCAGCCTTACCCTGCTGGCCGGCCCTCCCCAGGTCTGCCTTGTTGAGGTCAATATAAACAGAGCTCCAGGCAGCAATAGCCCCTGAAGCTGTGCCTGACTCCATATTCTCTGCCCCGTCAGCAGTCTCGGGGCTGTGCTGGTGGGAGGGAGTGAGGGGCCACAGCTTTGTTGGTGGCCCGGTGTGAGTGGGGTTCTGCTGGCCTTTCTGCAGGAGTTGCCAGGCTGCCACCTGTAAAGAAGAGGATGTGTCACCCATACCTTCCGCTGGAATTTCTCTCCGGACAGAGGTGAGGAAGGAAAAAAGCAGTGGGGGCCGGGACAAGAGGGGTATCTCAGGCAGGACAATGGAAAGCTTCCGGAAGAGCGCCCGGGGGCAGGACCACCCTGGCTGTAGAGAAGGCACCAAGTTGGCCTGCGTGCTGTTGCTGGGGTGGCTCCACGGCCCTTCCTCTAGTCTTACAATCCCTTTTACATATTCAGGTGTTTTACCTGGGAAGGGTGGGAACAGTTCAGCAGCAGCTGGCCTGGGGCTCAGCTCACCTTTATTCAGAGATGCCTCTGCACGATCCCCAAGCGTTGCAATGTGGACGCTCCTTGCCTGGGGTTTGGGTTGCTTGCTGTATGGGAGATGATTCCCCACCTCTGACCAATTTCAGAATTGTTTACCGCTGGAGCAAGTGCCCTGATAGGGTTTTCCTCTGTATAACTGGTGGGTTCAGGTTTTTTTTTCTTTTATGTTTCAAGTTAGATTTTATTCCTCTTTTATGTATTTATAGATATAAGCATGGAAATAATTCATTCCTATAAATACATCTGTGTGAAGGGAAGAACTTTTTTCTGTATTATTTTTAAATTTTCTTTTTTTAAATTTTGAAATTTAATTTTATTTATTTTTTTATACAGCAGGTTATTATTAGTTATGTATTTTATGCATATACATGCATGCAGGTCAATCCCAATCTCCCAACTCATCCCACCTCCACCACACCATGGCTCTCCACACTTGGTGTCCATACGTTTGTTCTCTACCTCTGTCTCTATTTCTTCCCTGCAAACCAGTTCATCTGTACCAGTTTTTAGGTTCCCCATATATGCATTAATATACAATATTTGTTTTCCTCTTTCTGACTTACTTCATTCTGTATGACAGTCTATAGATCCATCGATGTCTCTACAAATTACCCAGTTTCATTCCTTTTTATGGCTGAGTAATATTCCATTTTATACATGTACCACATCTTTATCCATTCATCTGTCTGTGGGCATTTAGGTTGCTTCCATTACCTGGCTATTGTAAATAGTGCTGCAATGAACATTGTGGTGAATGGGCCTTTTTGATTTATGGTTTTCTTTGGGTATATGCCCAGAAGTGGGATTGCTGGATCAGATGGTAATTCTATTTCTAGTTTTTTTTTAACGAAACTCCATACTGTTCTCCATAGTGACTGTATCAATTTACATTCCCACCAATAGTGGAAGAGGGCTCCTTTTGTCCACACCCTCCCCAGAATTTGTTGTTTGTAGATTTTCTGATGATGCCGATTCTAACAGTGTGAAGTGATACCTCATTGTAGTTTTGATTTGCATTTCTCTAATAATTAGTGCTGTTGAGCAGCTTTTCATGTGCGTCTTGGCCATCTCTGTGTCTTCTTTGAAGAAACGTATCTTTAGATCTTCTGCCCATTTTTGTATTGGGTTGTTTGTTTTTTTAATATTAAGCTGCATGTGCTGTTTATATATATGGGAGATTAAACCTTTGTCCGTTGATTCGTTTGCAACTATTTTCGCCCCTTCTGAGGGATGCCTTTTTCCATTCCCGTTTTTTTAACCAAAAAAGAAAGAAAGAAAAAGAAGCAGAAAACTAATGTGCATAAAATATGCCTTTTGAAATGGTCGTTTTGAAATATGGACGTCCTTTGAATTTTTTGGTCGATATGTGACCCCAGGATTTGTTTTCAGGGCAGGTGTCATTTACAGGCCTGCAATGATTTTGAATATCAACAGACCATTAGTGCTGGGATTAAAGCTGCTGTTGTGTGAAACGGCCACAAGGTGGCAGCAGTTCTCCCTTACCAATTCTAGTTACTAGGGCAACAGAGCCTCAATGGAAGTCGTGTTCTAGATTGGAATTTAGAATGGAATGTGCCAGGAGAAAGCCCCGCAAGTTTGTCTCCCTACTTCTTGTTCGTGTTTTTAATTTAATTTATATTTTTTATTACAGCAAGTTTGATTACAATGTTTGGCTTGTTGGAGGTGTGGAAGATGTGGTTCTTTTACACATATACACATGTCTGTTTTTCCTGGGATCCTTTTCCCATGTACGTTATGACAGAATGTTGAGTAGTCTTTTGGTATTCCGTAGGTCTTTGGTGATTATATATGTCACCTGTGTTTGTATAAGTCTCTTAACCCCGATATCGTAATGAAACCCATCCTCATACCTTTCCATTGGTGAACCATAAGTTTGTTTAATGAATCTCTGATTGCCCTTCTCGTTGGAAATATCTGCCCTGGTATCCATTTTTAGGTAACACCTATAAGTGATATGATATGATATGTGTCTTTCACTTTCTGACTTACTACAAGTCACGTGATTACCTCTAGACTCATCTACGGTGGTGCAAATCGCATTGTGTTCTTTTTTTCCTTGGCTTCTCTTCTGCCTTAGCGAGGTCCATTTTCAACAATGTGATTCCCTGAGTGTTGTGGATTAGCTGACCTGGGCAGCCTTACCCTGCCGCCCGGCCCTCCCCAGGTGTGCCTGGTTGAGGTCAATATAAACAGCGCTCCAGGCAGCAATAGCCCCTGAAGCTGTTCCTGACTCCATATTCTCTGCCCCGTCAGCAGTCTCGGGGCTGTGCTGGTGGGAGGGAATGAGGTGCCACAGCTTTGTTGGTGGCCCGGTGTGAGTGGGGTTCTGCTGGCCTTTCTGCAGGAGTTGCCAGGCTGCCACCTGTAAAGAAGAGGATGTGTCACCCATACCTTCCGCTGGAATTTCTCTCCGGACAGAGGTGAGGACGGAAAAAAGCATTGGGGGCCGGGACAGGTGGGCTATCTCAGGCAGGACAATGGAAAGCTTCCGGAAGAGCGCCCGGGGGCAGGACAACCCTGGCTGGACAGCAGGCACCAAGTTGGCCTGCGTGCTGTTGCTGGGGTGGCTCCACGGCCCTTCCTCTAGTCTTACAATCCCTTTTACATATTCAGGTGTTTTACCTGGGAAGGGTGGGAACAGTTCAGCAGCAGCTGGCCTGGGGCTCAGCTCACCTTTATTCAGAGATGCCTCTGCACGATCCCCAAGCGTTGCAATGAGGACGCTCCTTGCCTGGTGTGTGGGTTGCTGGCTGTATGGGAGATGATTCCCCACCTCTGACCAATTTCAGAATTGTTTACCGCTGGAGCAAGTGCCCTGATAGGGTTTTCCTCTGTATAACTGGTGGGTTCAGGTTTTTTTTTCTTTTATGGTTCAAGTTAGATTTTATTCCTCTTTTATGTATTTATAGATATAAGCATGGAAATAATTCCTTCCTATAAATACATCTGTGTGAAGGGAAGAACTTTTTTCTGTATTATTTTTATATTTTCTTTTTTTAAATTTTGAAATTTAATTTTATTTATTTTTTTATACAGCAGGTTATTATTAGTTATGTATTTTATGAATATACATGTATGCAGGTCAATCCCAATCTCCCAACTCATCCCACCACCACCAAACCATGGCTTCCCACACTTGGTGTCCTTACGTTTGTTCTCTACCTCTGTCTCTATTTCTTCCCTGCAAACCAGTTCATCTGTACCAGTTTTTAGGTTCCACATATATGCATTAATATACAATATTTGTTTTCCTCTTTCTGACTTACTTCATTGTGAGTGACAGTCACTAGATCCATCCATATCTCTACAAATGACCCAGTTTCATTCCTTTTTATGGCCGTGTAATATTCCATTTTATATATGTACCCCATCTTTATCCATTCATCTGTCTGTGGGCATTTAGTTTGCTTCCATTACCTGGCTATTGTAAATAGTGCTGCAATGAACATTGTGGTGAATGTGCCTTTTTGATTTATGGTTTTCTTTGGGTATATGCCCAGAAGTGGGATTGCTGGATCAGATGGTAATTCTATTTCTAGTTTTTTTTAAGGAAACTCCATTCTGTTCTCCATAATGACTGTATCAATTTACATTCCCACCAATAGTGGAAGAGGGCTCCTTTTGTCCACACCCTCCCCAGAATTTGTTGTTTGTAGGTTTTCTGATGATGCCGATTCTAACAGTTATGAGGTGATACCTCATTGTAGTTTTGATTTGCATTTCTCTAATTATTAGTGATGTTGAGCAGCTTTTCATGTGCGTCTTGGTCATATCTGTGTCTTCTTTGACGAAACATCTCTTGAGATCTTCTGCCCATTTCTGTATTGCGAGGGTCGTGGGTGGGTCAGGCTACGTGTTCACGCACGTGTCAGTGCCACCGTAAGGGCCAGGAGTAGGGTACTGCGTAGGGTAAGGTGTAAGTCTGGTGGTGGGTTTCCGTTCCGGGCTTGGTTTACGGTTAGGGAACGGCAAGGCTTAGGGCACAGCTGAGGGTACGGAAACGTGGGATGGTCAGGCTACGTTCTTACGCACGGGTCAGTGCCAATGTACGGGCCAGGATTAGGCTACGGCGTAGGCTAATGTATAGGGCTGGTGGTGGGTTTCCGTTCCGTGCTAGTGTTAGGGTTAGGGAATGACAAAGCTTAGGGCACAGGTGAGGGTACGGAAACGTGGGAAGGTCAGGATAGGTGCTGACGCATGCCTCAGTGCCAGCGTATGGGCCAGGAATAGGGTACGGCGTAGGGTAATGAGTAGGGCTGGTTGTGAGATACCATTCCGGGCTAGGGTTAGGGTTAGGGAACGGCAAGGCTTAGGGCACAGGTGAACGTATGGAATCGTGGGAGGGTCAGGCTACGTGCTGACGCATGGGTTAGTGCCAGCGTACGGGCCAGGAGTAGGGTATGGCGTAGGGTAAGGTTTAGGGCTGGTGGTGGTTTTCCGTTCCGGGCTAGGGTTAGTGTGAGGGAACAGCAAGGCTTAGGGCACAGGTGAACGTACAGAAACGTGGGAGTGGCAGGCTACGTGTTGACGCACGGGTCTGTGCCAGCGTACGGGCCAGGAGTAGGGTACGTCGTAACGTAAGGTTTAGGGCTGGTGGTGGGTTTCCGTTCCAGGCTTGGGTTAGGGTTAGGGAACGGCAAGGCTTAGGACACAGGTGAGGGTACGGAAACGTGGGAGAGGCAGGCTACGAGCTGACGCACAGGTCAGTGCCAGTGTAGGGGCCAGGAGTAGGGTACGGCGTAGTGTAAGGTCTAGGGCTGGTGGTGGGTTTATGTTCCGGGCTAGGGTTAGGGTTAGGGAATGGCATGGCTTAGGACACAGGTGAGGGTACGGAAACGTAGGAGTGCCAGGCTACGTGCTGACGCACGGGCCAGTGCCAGCGTACGGGGCAGGATTAGGGTACGGCGTAGGGTAAGGTGTAGGGCTGGTGGTGGGTTTCCGTTAAGGGCTAGGGTTAGGGTTAGGGAACGGCAAGGCTTAGGGCACAGGTGAGGGTACGGAAACGTGTTAGGGTCAGTCTACGTGCTGACGTACGTGTCAGTGACAGCGTACGGTCCAGGAGTATGGTACGGTGTAGGGTAAGGTGTAGGGCTGGTGGTGGGTTTCCGTTTTGGTATAGGGTTAGGGAACGGCAAGGCTAAGGGCACAGGTGAGGGTACAGAAAGTTGGGAGAGGTAGGCTACGTGCTGACGCATGGGTCAGTGCCAGCGTACGGGCAAGGAGTAGGGTACGGCGTAGGGTAAGCTGTAGGGCTGGTGGTGTGTTTCCGGTCTGGGCTAGGGTTAGGGTTTGGGAACGGCAAGGCTTAGGGCACTGGTGAGGGTGCGGAAACGTGGGAGTGGTAGGCTATGTGCTGAGGCACGGGTCAGTGCTAGCGTATGGGACAGGATTAGCGTACGGCGTATGGTAAGGTGTAGGGCTGGTGGTGGGTTTCCGTTAAAGGCTAGGGTTAGGGTTAGGCAATGGCAAAGCTTAGGGCACAGTAGATGGTACGGAAACGTGGGAGGGTCAGGCTACGTGTTGACGCACGGGTCAGTGCCAGCGTACGGGCCAAGAGTAGGGTACGGCGTAGTGTAATGTGTAGGGTTAGGGTTAGGGAACGGCAAGGCTTAGGGCACAGGTGAGGGTACAGAAACGTGGGAGGGTCAGGCTACGTGCTGACGCATGGGTCAGTGACAGCATACGGGCCAGAAGTCGTGTACGGCGTAGGGTAAGGTGTCAGGCTGGCTGTGGTTTCCCGTTCCGGGCTAGGGTTAGGGTTACAGAACGGCAAGGCTTAGGGCACAGGTGAGGGTACGGAAACGTGGGTGGGTCAGGCTACATGCTGACGCACGGGTCAGTGCCAGTGTACAGGCCAAGAGTAGGGTACGGCGTAGGGTAAGGTGTAGGGCTGGTGGTGGGTTACCATTCCGGGCTAGCGTGAGGGTTAGGGAACGGCAAGGCATAGGGCACAGGTGAGGGTATGGAAACGTGGGAGGGTCATGCTACGTGCTGACACACGGGTCAGTGCCAGCATATGGGCCCGGCGTAGGCTACGGCGTACGGTAAGGTGTAGGGCTGGTGGTGGGTTTCCTTTCCGGTGTAGGGTTAGGGTTAGGTAACGGTAAGGCTTAGGGCACAGGTGAGGGTACGGAAACGTGTGAGAGGCATGCTATGTTCTGACGCATGGATCAGTGCCAGCGTACGGGCCAGGATTAGTCTACGGCGTAAGGTAAGGTGTAGGGCTGGTGGTGGGTTTCTGTTCTGGGCTAGGGTTAGGGATAGGGAACGGTAAGGCTTAGGGCACAGGTGAGGGTACGGAAACGGGGGAGGGTCAGGCTATGTGCTGATGCACGGGTCAGTGCCAGCGTACAGGCCAGGAGTAGGCAACAGCGTAGGGTAAGGTGTAGGGCTGGTGGTTGGTTTCCTTTCCGGGCTAGGGTTAGGGTTAGGGAATGGCAAGGCATAGGGCACAGGTGAGGGTATGGAAACGTGGGAGGGTCATGCTACGTGCTGACACACGGGTCAGTGCCAGCATATGGGCCCGGCATAGGCTACGGCGTACGGTAAGGTGTAGGGCTGGTGGTGGGTTTCCTTTCCGTGCTAGGGTTAGGGTTAGGGAACGGTAAGGCTTAGGGCACAGGTGAGGGTACGGAAACGTGTGAGAGGCAGGCTACGTGCTGACACACAGGTCAGTGCCACCGTACGGGCCAGGCGTTGGGTACGGCGTAGGGTATGCTGTAGGGGTGGTCGTGGGATTCCGTTCCGGGCTAGGGTTAGGGGTAGGGAACCGCAAGGCTTAGGGCACAGGTGAGGTTATGGAAACGTGGGAGTGTCAGACTACGTGCTGACACATGGGTCTATGACAGCGTACGCCAAGGTGTAGGCTTCAGTGTAGGGTAAGGTGTAGGCCCGGTGGTGGGTTTCCGTTCTGGGCTAGGGTTAGGGTTAGCGAACGGCAAGGCTTAGGGCACAGGTGAGGGTACGGAAAAGTGGGAGGGTCAGGCTACGTGCTCACGCACGTGTCAGTGTCAGCTTCTGGGCAGGAGTATGCTTCGACGTAGGGTAAGGTGTAGGGCTGGTGGTGGGTCTCTGTTCCGGGCTAGTGTTAGGGTTAGGGAACGGGAAGTCTTAGGGCACAGGTGAAGGTACGGAAACGTGGGAGGGTCAGGCTCCGTGCTGACACACGGGTCAGTGCCAGTGTACGGGCCAGGAGTAGGATACGGCATAGGGTAAGGTGTAGGGATGGTGGTGGGTTTCCGTTCCGGGCTAGGGTTAGGGTTAGGGAATGGCAAGGCTTAGGGCACAGGTGAGGGTATGGAAACGTCGGAGGGTCAGGCTACATGCTGAATCAAGGGTTAGTTCCAGGGTATGGACCAGGTGTATGGTACGGCGTAGGGTAAAGTGTACGGCTGGTGGTGGGTGTCCATTCCGGGCTAGGGTTAGGGTTAGGGAGCGGCAATGCTTAGGGCACAGGTGAGGGTACGGAAACGTGGGAGAGGCAGGCTATGGGCTGACACATGGGAGAGTGTCAGCTTACGGGCCAGCAGTAGGCTACGACGTAGGGTAGGGTGTAGGGCTGGTGGTGGGTTTCCGTTCCGGGCTAGGGTTAGAGTTAGGGATCGGTAAGGCTTAGGGAACAGGTGAGGGTAAGGAAAAGTGGGAGGGTCAGGCTACATGCTGACGCATGGTTCAGTGCCAGCGTACGGGCCAGGAGTATGGTACGGCGTAGGGTAAGGTTTAGGGCTGGTGGTGGGTTTCCGTTCCGGGCTAGGGTTAGGGTTACGGAACGGCAAGGCTTAGGGCACAGGTGAGGGTTCGGAAAAGTGGGAGGGTCAGGCTACGTGCTGACGCACGTGTCAGTGCCAGCATACGGGCCAGGAGTCGTTTACGGCATAGGGTAAGGTGTCGGGCTGGCTGTGGTTTCCCGTTCCGGGCTAGGGTTAGGGTTACGGAACGGCAAGGCTTAGGGCACAGGTGAGGGTACGGAAACGTGGGTGGGTCAGGCTACGTGCTGACGCACGGGTCAGTGCCAGCGTATAGGCCAAGAGTAGGGTACGGCGTACGGTAAGGTGTAGGGCTGGTGGTGGGTTTCCGTTCCCGGCTAGGGTTAGGGTTAGGGAAAGGCAATGCTTAGGGCACAGGTGAGGGTACGGAAACGTGGGTGTGTCAGGCTACATGCTGAATCACGTGTCAGTGCCAGCGTACGGTCCAGGAATAGGGTACGGCGTAGGGTAAGGTGTAGGGCTGGTGGTGGGTTTCTGTTCCGGGCTAGGGTTAGTGCTAGGGAATTGCGAGGCTTAGGGCACAGGTGAGGGTAAGGAAACGTGGGAAAGGCAGGCTACGTGCTGACACACGAGTCAGTGCCACCGTACGGGGCAGGAGTTGGGTATGACGTTGGGTATGGTGTAGGGGTGGTGGTGGGTTTCCTTTCCGGGCAACTGTTAGGGGAAGGGAAACACAAGACTTAGGGCACAGGTGAGGTTACAGAAACGTGGGGGGGTCACACTACGTGCTGACGCACGGGTCAATGACAGCGTACGCCCAGGTGTAGTCTTCGGCGTAGTGTAAGGTGTAGGCCCGGTGGTGGGTTTCCGTTCCGGGCCAGGGTAAGGGTTAGCGAACGCAAGGCTTAGGGAACAGGTGAGGGTACGGAGAAGTGGGAGGGTCTGGGTACGTGCTCACGCACGTGTCAGTGTCAGCTTCCGGGCAGGAGTAGGCTTCGACAAGGGTAAGGGTTAGGGCTGATGGTGGGTCTCCATTCCGGGCTAGGGTTAGGGTTAGGGAACGGCGAAGCTTAGGGCACAGGTGAGGGTACGGAAACGTGGGAGTGTCAGGCTCCATGCTGACGCACGGGTCAGTGCTAGCGTATGGGGCAGGATTAGGGTACGGCGTAGGGTAAGGTGTAGGGCTGGTGGTGGGTTTCCATTCTGGGCTAGGGTTAGGGTTAGGGGATGGCAAAGCTTAGGGCACAGAAGATGGCACGGAAACGTGGGAGGTTCATGCTACGTGTTGACGCACGGGTCAGTGCCAGCGTACGGGCCAAGAGTAGGGTACGGCGTAGGGTAAGGTGTAGGGTTAGGGTTAGGGAACGGCAAGGCTTAGGGCACGGGTGAGGGTACGGAAACGTGGGAGGGTCAGGCTACATGCTGACGCACCGGTCAGTGCCAGTGTACTGGCCAGAAGTAGGGTACAGTGTAGGGTAAGGTTTAGGGCAGGGGGTGGTTTTCCGTTCCGGGATAGGGTTAGGGCTAGAGAACGACAAGCCTTAGGGCACAGGTGCGGGTACGGTAACGTGGGAGGTTCAGGCTATGTTCTGACGCACGGGTCAGTGCCAGCGTACGGGCCAGCAGTAAGGTACGGTGTAGGGTAAGGTGTAGGGCTGGTGGTGGGTTTCCTTTACGGGCTAAGGTTAGGTTTAGGGAATGACAAGGCTTCGGGTACGGGTCAGGATACGGAAACGTGGGAGGGGCAGGCTACGTGCTGACACACAATTCAGTGCCAGCGTATGGGCCAGGAGTGGGCTATGGCGTAGAGTAAGGTGTAGGGCTGGTGGTAGGTTTCCGTTCGGGGTTATGGTTAGGGTTATGGAACGGCAAGGCTTAGGACAGAGGTGAGGGTACGGGAACGTGGGAGGGTCAGGCTACGTGCTGACGCATGGATCAGTGCCAGCGTACGGGCCTGGAATAGGCTACGGCGTAGGGTAAGGTTTAGGGCTGGTGGTGGGTTTCTGCTCTGGGCTAGGGTTAGGGTTAGGGCACGACAAGCCTTAGGGCACAGGTGAGGGTACGGAAATGGGGGAGGGTCAGGCTATGTGCTGACGCACGTGTCAGTGCCAGCGTACAGGCCAGGAGTAGGCAACAGCGTAGGGTAAGGTTTAGGGCTGGTGGTTGGTTTCCTTTCAGGGCTAGGGTTAGGGTTAGGGAATGGCAAGGCATAGGGCACAGGTGAGGGTATGGAAACGTGGGAGGGTCATGCTACGTGCTGACACACGGGTCAGTGCCAGCATATG
The DNA here is from genome assembly GCF_964165515.1 of Mesoplodon bidens. Lineage (NCBI taxonomy): Eukaryota > Metazoa > Chordata > Mammalia > Artiodactyla > Ziphiidae > Mesoplodon > Mesoplodon bidens. The sequence goes on along the minus strand of NW_027672613.1, from coordinate 113,524 downwards.
GGCCAGGCGTAGGCTACGGCGTACGGTAAGGTGTAGGGCTGGTGGTGGGTTTCCTTTCAGGGCTAGGGTTAGGGTTAGGGAACGGTAAGGCTTAGGGCACAGATGAGAGTACGGAAACGTGTGAGAGGCAGGCTACGTGCTGACACACAGGTCAGTGCCACCGTACGGGCCAGGAGTTGGGTATGGCGTAGGGTATGCTGTAGGGGTGGTCGTGGGATTCCGTTCCGGGCTAGGGTTAGGGGTAGGGAATCGCAAGGCTTAGGGCACAGGTGAGGTTACGGAAACGTGGGAGTGTCAGGCTACGTGCTGACACACGGGTCAATGACAGCGTACGCCCAGGTGTAGGCTTCGGCGTAGGGTAAGGTGTAGGCCCGGTGGTGGGTTTCCGTTCTGGGCTAGGGTTAGGGTTAGCGAACGGCAAGGCTTAGGGCACAGGTGAGGGTACGGAAAAGTGGGAGGGTCAGGCTACGTGCTCACGCACGTGTCAGTGTCAGCTTCTGGGCAGGAGTAGGCTTCGACGTAGGGTAAGGTGTAGGGCTGGTGGTGGGTCCCTGTTCCGGGCTAGGGTTAGGGTTAGGGAACGGGAAGGCTTAGGGCACTGGTGAGGGTACGGAAACGTGGGAGGGTCAGGCTGCATCTGACGCAGGGTTCAGTTCCAGCGTACGCTCCAGGAGTATGGTACGGCGTAGGGTAAGGTGTAGGGCTGGTGGTGGGTTTCCGTTTCGGGCTAGGGTTAGGGTTAGGGAACGGCAAGGCTTAGGGCACAGGTGAGGGTACAGAAACGGGGGACGGTCAGGCTACGTGGTGACGCACGGGTCAGTGCCAGCATACAGTCCAGGAGTAGGCAATGGCTTATGTTAAGGTGTAGGGCTGGTGGTTGGTTTCCTTTCCAGGCTAGGGTTAGGGTTAGGGAATGGCAAGGTTTAGGGCAAAGGTGAGGGTACGGAAACGTGGGAGGGTCAGGCTCCGTGCTGACGCACGTGTCAGTGCCAGCGTACGGGCCAGGAGTAGGGTACGGCATAGGGTAAGGTGTAGGGCTGGTGGTGGGTTTCCGTTCCGGGCTAGGGTTAGGGTTAGGGAACGGCAAGGCTTAGGGCACAGGTGAGGGTATGGAAACGTCGGAGGGTCAGGCTACGTGCTGACACACGGGTCAGTGCCAGCGTACGGGCCAGGAGTAGGCTTCGGTGTAGGGTAATGTGTTGGGCTGGTGGTGGGTTTCCTTTCAGGGCTAGGGTTAGGGTTAGGGATTGGCAAAGTTTGGGCATAGGTGAGCTTACAGAAACTTGTTACAGTCAAGGTACGTGTTGAAACACGGGTTAGTGTAAGCGTATGGATTAGGATTAGGGTACGGCGTAGGGTAATGTGTAGAGTTAGTGGTAGGTTTCCGTTCCGTGCTAGGGTTAGGGTTAGGGAATGGCAATGTTTAGGGCACAGGTGAGGGTACGGAAACGTTTTAGGGTCAGGGTACATGTTGACGAACAGATTAGGATTACGGTATGGCGTAGGGTAAGGTGTTGTGTTGGTGGTAGGTTTCTGTTCCGGGCTTGGGTTAGGGTTAGGGAATGACAAGGTTTAGGGCACACGTGAGGGTATTGAAACGTGTTAGGCTCAGGGTACGTGTTGACGCACGGGTTAGTGTGAAAGTACAGATGAGGATTATGGTGCGGCATAGGGTAAGGTGTATGGTTGGTGGTAGGTTTCCGTTCCAGGCTAGGGTTAGTGTTAGGGAACGGCAAGGTTTTGGGCCCAGATGAGGGTATGGAAACGTGTTAGTGTCAGGGTACGTGTTGACATATGGATTAGCATTAGGGTACGGCTTAGGGTAAGGTGTAGGTTTGGTGGTAGGTTTCCGTTTTGGGCTAGGGTTAGGGTTAGGGAATGGCAAGGTTTAGTCACAGGTGAAGGTACGGAAACGTGTTAGGGTCAGGGTAAGTGTTGACGCATGGGTTAGTGTCAGCGTACAGAGTAGGTTTATGGTCCTTCGTAGGTTAAAGTCTAGGGTTGGTGGTAGGTTTCCGTTCCAGGCTAGGGTTAGTGTTATGGAACGGCAAGGTTTAGGGCATAGGTGAGGGTACGGAAAAGTGTTAGGGTCATGGTACGTGTTGACGCTAGGAATATGATTAGGGTATGGCGTAGGGTAACGTGTAGGGTTGGTGGTAGGTTTCCGTTTTGGGCTAGGGTTAGGGTTAAGCAACGGCATGGTTTAGGGCACAGGTGAGGGAACGGAAAAGTGTTAGGGTCAGTGTACGTGTTGACGCACGGGTTAGTGTCAGTGTACGGATTAGGATTAGGGTACCGTGTAGGGTATGCTGTACGGTTTGTGATAGTTTTCCATTCTGGGCTAGGGTTAGTGTTAGGGTACGGCAAGGTTTAGGGCACAGGTGAGGGTACAGAAACGTGTTAGGGTCATGGTACATGTTGATGCATGGAATAGTGTCATCGTACGCATTAGGATTAGGGTACGGCGTAGGGTAAGGTGTACGGATGACAGTAGGTTTCCATTCCGTTGTAGGGTTAGGGTTAGCGAATTGCAAGGTTTTGGGCACAGGTGATGGTACGGAAATGTGTTAGGTTCAGGGTACGTGTTGACTCACGGGTTAGTGTCAGCGTACGTAGGAGGATTAGGGTACCGCATAGAGTAAGGTGTAGGGTTGGTGGTACGTTTCCGTTCCAGTCTAGGGTTATGTTTAGGGACCGGCAAAGTTTAGGGCACAGGTGAGGGTACGAAACGTGTTAGGGTCAGGGTACGTGTTGATGCACAAGTTAGTGTCAGCATACGAATTAGGATTAGGGTACGGCGTAAGGTAAGGTGTAGGGTTGGTGGTAGGTTTCCGTGCTGGGCTAGGGTTAGGGTTAGGGAACGGCAAGGTTTATGGCAGAGGTGAGGGTACGGAAACGTGTTAGGGTAAGGGTACGTGTTGACGTATGGTTTAGGATTAGGGTACGGCTTAGGGTAAGGTGTAGGGCTGATGGTTCATTTCTATTCCGGGCTAAGGTTAAGGATAGGCAACGGCAAGGTTTAGGGCACAGCTGAGGGTACGGAAACGTGTTAGGGTCAGGGTACGTGTTGACTCACCGGTTAGTGCCAGCGTACGGATTAAGATTAGTGTACGGCATAGATAAGGTGTAGGGTTGGTGGTAGGTTTCCGTTCCGGGCTATGGTTAGGGTTAGGGAAAGTCAAGGTTTCTATTTCTAGTTTTTTTAAGGAAACTCCATACTGTTCTCCATAGTGACTGTATCAATTTACATTCCCACCATAGAGGAAGACGGCTCCTTTTGTCCGCACCCTCCCCAGAATTTGTTGTTTGTAGATTTTCTGATGATGCCGATTCTAACAGGTGTGAGGTCATAGCTCATTATAGTTTTGATTTGCATATCTCTAATAATTAGTGCTGTTGAGCAGCTTTTCATGTGCGTCTTAGCCATCTCTGTGTCTTCTTTAAAGAAACGTCTCTTTAGATATTCTGCCCATTTTTGTATTGGGTTGTTTGTTTTTTTAATATTAAGCTGCATGAGCTGTTTATATATATTGGAGATTAAACCTTTGTCCATTGATTCGTTTGCAACTATTTTCGCCCATTCTGAGGGATGCCTTTTTCCATTCCCGTTTTTTTAACCAAATAAGAAAGAAAGAAAAAGAAGCAGAACACTAATGTGCATAAAATATATCTTTTGAAACGGTCGTTTTGAAATATGGACGTCCTTTAAAATTTTTGGTCGATATGTGAGCCCAGGATTTGTTTTCAGGGCAGGTGTCATTTACAGGCCTGCAATGATTTTGAATATCCACTGACCATGAGCGCTGGGATTAAAGCTGCTGTTGTGTGAAACGGCCACAAGGTGGCAGCAGTTCTCCCTGAACACATCTGGTTACCAGGGAAACAGAGCCCCAAAGGACGTCGTGTTCTATTTTGGAATTTAGAATGGAATGTGCCAGGAGAAAGCCCCTCAAGTTTGCCTCCCTACTTCTTGTTCGTATTTTTTTTTTTTTTTTTTTTTTTTTTTTTTTTTTTGCTGTACGCGGGCCTCTCACTGCTGTGGCCTCTCCCGTTGCGGAGCACAGGCTCCGGACACACAGGCTCCGCGGCCATGGCTCGCGGGCCCAGCCGCTCCGCGGCATGTGGGATCTTCCGGGATAGGGGCACGAACCTGTGTCCCCTGCATCGGCAGGCGGACTCTCAACCACTGCGCCACCAGGGAAGCCCCGTATTTTTAATTTATGTCTTTTATTTTATTTATTTTTTTTTTTTGCGGTAGGCGGGCCTCTCACTGTTGTGGCCTCTCCCCTTGCAGAGCACAGGCTCCGGATGCGCAGGCTCAGCAGCCATGGCTCACGGGCCCAGCCAGTCCGCGGCATGTGGGATCTTCCCAGACCGGGGCACGAACCCGTGTCCCCTGCATCGGCAGGCGGACTCTCAACCACTGCGCCACCAGGGATTTTATTTTTTATTATAGCAAGTTTGATTACAATGTTTGGCTTGTTGTAGGTGTGGAAGATGTGGTTCTTTTACACATATACAGATGTCTGTTCTTCCTGGGATCCTTTTCCCATGTACGTTATGACAGAATGTTGAGTAGTCTTCTCTTCGTATTCCATAGGTCTTTGGTGATTATATATGTCACCTCTGTTTGTATATGTCTCTTAACCCCGATATTATAATGAAACCAATCCTCACACGTTTCCATTGGTGAACCATAAGTTTGTTTAATGAACCTGTGATTGCCCTTCTCAGTGGACATAACTGCCCTGCTATCTATTTTAGGTAACACCTATAAGTGATATGATATGATAAGTGTCTTTCACTTTCTGACTGACTACAAGTCACGTGATTAACTCTAGAATCATCTACGGTGCTGCTAATGGCATTGTGTCCTTATTTTCCTTGGCTTCTATTGTGCCTTAGCGAAGTCCATTTTCAACAATGTGATTCCCTGAGGGTTGTGGATTAGGTGACCTGGGCAGCCTTACCCTGCCGGCCGGCCCTCCCCAGGTCTGCCTGCTGGAGGTCAATATAAACAGCTCTCCAAAGAGCAATAGCCCCTGAAGCTGTGCCTGACTGCATATTCTCTGCCCCGTCAGCAGTCTCGGGGCTGTGCTGGTGGGAGGTAGTGAGGGGCCACAGCTTTGTTGGGGGCCCGTTGTGAGTGGGGTTCTGCTGGCCTTTCTGGAGGAGTTGCCAGGCTGCCACCTGTAAAGAAGAGAATGTGTCACCCATACATTCCACTGGAATTTCTCAGTGGACAGAGGTGAGGAAGGAAAACGCAGTGCGGGCCGGGACAGGTGGGGTATGTCAGGCAGGACAATGAAAAGCTTCCGGAAGAGCGCCCAGGGCCAGGACCACCCTGGCTGGCCTGCAGGCAACAAGTTGGCCTGCGTGCTGTCGCTGGTGTGGCTTCACGGTCCTTCCTCTATGCTTTCATGCCCTTGTACATATTAAGGTGTTTTACCTGGGAAAGGTGGGAACAGTTCAGCAGCAGCTGGCCTGGGGCTCAGCTAACGTTTACTCAGAGATGCCTCGGCACGGTCCCCCAGCCTTGCAATGAGGATGCTTCTTGCGTGGGGGCTGTGTTGCTGTTTGTATGGGAGATGATTCCCCACCTCTGACCAATTTCAGAATTGTTTACCGCTGGAGCAAGAGCCCTGATAGTGTTTTCCGCTGTATAACTGGTGGGTTCAGGTTTTTTTTTCTTTTATGGTTGAAGTTAGATTTTATTCCTCATTTATGTATTTATAGATATAAGCATGGAAATAATTCATTCCTATAAATACATCTGTTTGAAGGGGAGATCTTTTTTCTCATTTTTAAATTTTATTTTTTAAAATTTTGAAATTTAATTTTATTTACTTTTTTATACAGCAGGTTATTATCAGTTTTGTATTTTATGCATATACATGTATGCAGGCCAATCCCAATCTCCCAACTCATACCAACACCACCACTCCATGGCTTCCCAAACTTGGTGTCCATACGTTTGTTCTCTACCTCTGTGTCTCTATTTCTTCCCTGCAAACCAGTTCATCAGTACCATTTTTTACGTTCCACATATATGCATTTATATACAATATTTGTTTTCCTCTTTCTGACTTACTTCATTCTGTATGACAGTCTCTAGATCCATCGATGTCTCTACAAATGACCCAGTTTCATTCCGTTTTATGGCTGAGAAATATTCCATTTTATATATGTACCCCATCTTTATCCATTCATCTGTCTGTGGGCATTTAGTTTGCTTTCATTACCTGGCTATTGTAAATAGTGCTGCAATGAACATTGTGGTGAATGTGCCTTTTTGATTAATGGTTTTCTTTGGGTATATGCCCAGAAGTGGGAATGCTGGAGTAGATGGTATTTCTATTTCAAGTTTTTTTAAGGAAACTCCATAGTGTTCTCCATAGTGACTGTATCAATTTACATTCCCACCAATAGTGGAAGAGGGCTCCTTTTGTCCACACCCTCCCCAGAATTTGTTGTTTGTAGATTTTCCGATGATGCCGATTCTAACAGGTGTGAGATGATACCTCATTGTAGTTTTGATTTGCATTTCTCTAATAATTAGTGCTCTTGAGCAGCTTTTCATGGGCGTCTTGGCCATCTGTGTGTCTTCTTTGAAGAAACGTATCTTTAGATCTTCTGCCCATTTTTGTATTGGGTTGTTTGTTTTTTTAATATTAAGCTGCATGAGCTGTTTATATATATTGGAGATTAAACCTTTGTCCATTGATTCGTTTGCAACTATTTTCGCCCCTTCTGAGGGATGCCTTTTTCCATTCCCGTTTTTTTAACCAAAAAAGAAAGAAAGAAAAAGAAGCAGAAAACTAATGTGCGTAAAATATGGCTTTTGAAAGGGTCGTTTTGAAATATGGACGTCCTTTGAACTTTTTGGTCGATATGTGACCCCAGTATTTGTTTTCAGGGCAGGTGTCATTTACAGGCCTGCAATGATTTTGAATATCCACTGACCATTAGCTCTGGGATTAAAGCTGCTGTTGTGTGAATGGGCCACAAGGTGGCAGCAGTTCTCCCTTACCTATTCTGGTTACTAGGGCAACAGAGCCTCAATGGAAGTCGTGTTCTAGATTGGAATTTAGAATGGAATGTCCCAGGAGAAAGCCCCTCAAGTTTGTCTCACTACTTCTTGTTCGTATTTTTAATTTATTTTTTTATTTTTTATTACAGCAAGTTTGATTACAATGTTTGGCTTGGTGTAAGTGTGGAAGATGTGGTTCTTTTACACATATACAGGTGTCTGTTCTTCCTGGGATCCTTTTCCCATGTACGTTATGACACAATGTTGAGTAGTCTTTTGGTATTCTGTAGGTCTGTGGTAATTATATATGTCACCTGTATTTGTATATGTCTGTTAAACCCGATATCGTAATGAAACCAATCCTCCTCACACCTTTCCATTGGTGAACCATAAGTTTGTTTAATAAATCTATGATTGCACTACTCAGTGGAAATGACTGCCCTGGTTTCTATTTTAGGTAACACTTATAAGTGATGTGAAATGATATGTGTCTTTCACTTTCTGACTTACTACAAGTCACGTGATTACATCTAGACTCATCTACAGCGCTGCAAATGGCATTGTGTCCTTATTTTCCTTGGCTTCTATTCTGCCTTAGCGAGGTCCATTTTCAACAATGTGATTCCCTGAGGGTTGTGGATTAGCTGACCTGGGCAGCCTTACCCTGCCGGCCGGCCCTCCCCAGGTCTGCCTGGTTGAGGTCAATATAAACAGCGCTCCAGGCAGCAATAGCCCCTGAAGCTGTGCCTGACTCCATATTCTCTGCCCCGTCAGCAGTCTCGGGGCTGTGCTGGTGGGAGGGAGTGAGGGGCCACAGCTTTGTTGGTGGCCCGGTGTGAGTGGGGTTCTGCTGGCCTTTCTGCAGGAGTTGCCAGGCTGCCACCTGTAAAGAAGAGGATGTGTCACCCATACCTTCCGCTGGAATTTCTCTCCGGACAGAGGTGAGGAAGGAAAAATGCAGTGGGGCCCGGGACAAGAGGGGTATCACAGGCAGGACAATGGAAATCTTCTGGAAGAGCGCAAGGGGCCAGGATCACCCTGGCTGGCCTGCAGTCACCAAGTTGGCCAGCGTGCTGTCGCTGGTGTGGCTCCACGGCCCTTCCTCTAGGCTTTCAAGCCTTTGTACATATTCAGGTGTTTTACCTGGGAAGGGTGGGAACAGTTCAGCAGCAGCTGGCCTGGGGCTCAGCTCACCTTTATTCAGAGATGCCTCGGCACGGTCCCCCAGCTTTGCAATGAGGACGCTCCTTGCATGGGGGGTGGGTTGGTGGCTGTACGGGAGATGATTCCCCACCTCTGACCAATTTCAGAATTGTTTGCCGCTGGAGCAAGTGCCCTGATAGGGTTTTCCTCTGTATAACTTGTGGGTTCAGGTTTTTTTTTCGTTTATGGTTCAAGTTAGATTTTATTCCTCTTTTATGTATTTATAGATATAAGCATGGAAATAATTCATTCCTATAAATACATCTGTGTGATGGGAAGAACTTTTTTCTGTTTTATTTTTAAATTTTATATTTTAAAATTTTGAAATTTTATTTTATTTACTTTTTTATACAGCGGGTTATTATTAGTTATGTATTTTATGCATATATATGTATACAGGTCAATCTCAAACTCCCAACTCATCCCAACACCACCACCCCATGGCTTCCCACACTTGGTGTCCATATGTTTGTTCTCTACCTCTGTGTCTCTATTTCTTCCCTGCAAACCTGTTCATCTGTACCATTTTTTAGGTTCCACATATATGCATTAATATACAATATTTGTTTTCCTCTTTCTGACTTACTTCATTCTGTATGACAGTCTCTAGATCCATCGATGTCTCTACAAATGACCCAGGTTCATTCCTTTTTATGGCCGAGTAATATTCCATTTTATATATGTACCCCATCTTTATCCATTCATCTGTCTGTGGGCATTTAGGTTGCTTCCATTACCTGGCTATTGTAAATAGTGCTGCAATGAACATTGTGGTGAATGTGCCTTTTTGATTTATGGTTTTCTTTGGGTATATGCCCAGAAGTGGGATTGCTTGATCAGACGGTAATTCTATTTCTAGTTTTTTTTTAAGGAAACTCCATACTGTTCTCCATAGTGACTGTATCAATTTACATTCCCACCAATAGTGGAAGAGGGCTCCTTTTGTCCACACCCTCCCCAGAATTTGTTGTTTGTAGATTTTCTGATGATGCCGATTCTAACAGGTGTGAGGTGATACCTCATTGTAGTTTTGATTTGCATTTCTCTAATAATTAGTGCTGTTGAGCAGCTATTCATGTGCGTCTTGGCCATCTCTGTGTCTTCTTTGAAGAAACGTGTCTTTAGATCTTCTACCCATTTTTGTATTCGGTTGTTTGTTTTTTTAATACTAAGCTGCATGAGCTGTTTATATGTATTGGAGATTAAACCTTTGTCCATTGATTCGTTTGCAACTATTTTCGCCCCTTCTGAGGGATGCCTTTTTCCATTCCCGTTTTTTTATCCAAAAAAGAAAGAAAGAAAAAGAAGCAGAAAACTAATGTGCATAAAATATGCCTTTTGAAACGGTCGTTTTGAAATATGGACGTCCTTTGAATTTTTTGTCGATATGTGACCCCAGGATTTGTTTTCAGGGCAGGTGTCATTTACAGGCCTGCAATGATTTTGAATATCAACTGACCATTAGCGCTGGGATTAAAGCTGCTGTTGTGTGAAACGGCCACAAGGTGGCAGCAGTTCTCGCTTACCAATTCTGGTTAATAGTGAAACAGAGCCTCAATGGAAGTCGTGTTCTAGTTTGGAATTTAGAATGTAATGTACCAGGAGAAAGCCCCTCAAGTTTGTCTCCCTACTTCTTGTTCGTGTTTTTAATTTAATTTTTATTTTTTATTACAGCAAGTTTGATTACAATGTTTGGCTTGTTGGAGGTGTGGAAGATGTGCTACTTTTACACATATACACATGTCTGTTTTTCCTGGGATCCTTTCCCCATGTACGTTATGACAGAATGATGAGTAGTCTTTTGGTATTCCATAGGTCTTTGGTGATTATATATGTCACCTGTGTTTGTATAAGTCTGTTAACCCCGATATCGTAATGAAACCCATCCTCACACATTTCCATTGGTGAACCATAAGTTTGTTTAATGAATCTCTGATTGCCCTTCTCGGTGGAAATATCTGCCCTGGTATCCATTTTTAGGTAACACCTATAAGTGATATGATATGGTATGTGTCTTTCACTTTCTGACTTACTACAAGTCACGTGATTACTTCTAGACTCATCTACGGTGGTGCAAATGGCATTGTGTTCTTTTTTTTGGCTTCTCTTCTGCCTTAGCGAGGTCCATTTTCAACAATGTGATTCCCTGAGTGTTGTGGATTAGCTGACCTGGGCAGCCTTACCTTGCCGCCCAGCCCTCCCCAGGTGTGCCTGGTTGAGGTCAATATAAACAGCGCTCCAGGCAGCAATAGCCCCTGAAGCTGTGCCTGACTCCATATTCTCTGCCCCGTGAGAAGTCTCTGGGCTGTGCTGGTGGGAGGGAATGAGGGGCCACAGCTTTGTTGGTGGCCCGGTGTGAGTGGGGTTCTGCTGGCCTTTCTGCAGGAGTTGCCAGGCTGCCACCTGTAAAGAAGAGGATGTGTCACCCATACTTTCCGCTGGAATTTCTCTCCGGACAGAAGTGAGGAAGGAAAAAAGCAGTGGGGGCCGGGACAGGTGGGGTATCTCAGGCAGGACAATGGAAAGCTTCCGGAAGAGCGCCCGGGGGCAGGACCACCCTGGCTGGCCTGCAGGCACCAAGTCGGCGTGCGTGTTGTTGCTGGTGTGGCTCCACGGCCCTTCCTCTAGTGTTTTAAACCCTTGTACATATTCAGGTGATTTACCTGGGAAGGGTGGGAACAGTTCAGCAGTAGCTGGCCTGGGGCTCAGCTCTCCTTTATTCAGAGATGCCTCGGCATGGTCCCCCAGCTTTGCAATGAGGACTCTCCTTGCGTGGGGTGAGGGTTGCTGGCTGTATGGGAGATGATTCCCCACATCTGACCAGTTTCAGAATTGTTTACCGCTGGAGCAAGTGCCCTGATAGGGTTTTCCTCTGTATAACTGGTGGGTTCAGTTTTTTTTTCTTTTATGGTTCAAGTTAGATTTTATTCCTCTGTTATGTATTTATAGATATAAGCATGGGAATAATTCATTCCTATAAATACATCTTTGTGAAGGGAAGAACGTTTTTCTGTTTTATATTTAAATTTTATTTTTTAAAATTTTGAAATTTAATTTTATTTACTTTTATATTACAGCAGGTTATTATTAGTTATGTATTTTATGCATATACATGTATACAGGTCAATCTCAATCTCCCAACTCGACCCACCAGCACCACCCCATGGCTTCTCACACTTGGTGTCCATACGTTTGTTCTCTACCTGTGTGTCTCTATTTCTTCCCTGCAAACCAGTTCATCTGTACCATTTTTTAGGTTCCACATGTATGCATTAATATACAATATTTGTTTTCCTCTTTCTGACTTACTTCATTCTGTATGACAGTCTCTAGATCCATCGATGTCTCTACAAATGACCCAGGTTCATTCCTTTTTATGGCCGAGTAATATTCCATTTTCTATATGTACCCCATCTTTATCCATTCATCTGTCTGTGGGCTTTTAGGTTGCTTCCATTACCTGGCTATTGTAAATAGGGCTGCAATGAACATTGTGGTGAATGTGCCTTTTTGATTTATGGTTTTCTTTGGGTATATGCCCAGAAGTGGGATTGCTTGATCAGATGGTAATTCTATTTCTAGTTTTTTTTTTAAGGAAACTCCATACTGTTCTCCATAGTGACTGTATCAATTTACATTCCCACCAATAGTGGAAGAGGGCTCCTTTTGTCCACACCCTCCACAGAATTTGTTGTTTGTAGATTTTCAGATGATGCCTATTCTAACAGGTGTGAGGTGATACCTCATTGTAGTTTTCATTTGCATTTCTCTAATAATTAGTGCTGTTGAGCAGCTTTTCATGTGCGTCTTGGCCATCTCTGTGTCTTCTTTGAAGAAACGTATCTTTAGATCTTCTACCCATTTTTGTATTGGGATGTTTGTTTTTTTAATATTAAGCTGCATGAGCTGTTTATATATATTGGAGATTAAACCTTTGTCCATTGATTCGTTTGCAACTATTTTCGCCCCTTCTGAGGGATGCCTTTTTCCATTCCCGTTTTTTTAACCAAAAAAGAAAGAAAGAAAAAGAAGCAGAAAACTAATGTGCATAAAATATGCCTTTTGAAATGGTCGTTTTGAAATATGGACGTCCTTTGAATTTTTTGGTCGATATGTGACCCCAGGATTTGTTTTCAGGGCAGGTGTCATTTACAGGCCTGCAATATTTTGAATATCAACTGACCATTAGCGCTGGGATTAAAGCTGCTGTTGTGTGAAACGGCCACAAGGTGGCAGCAGTTCTCCCTTACCAATTCTGGTTACTAGGGCAACAGAGCCTCAATGGAAGTCGTGTTCTAGATTGGAATTTAGAATGGAATGTGCCAGGAGAAAGCCCCTCAAGTTTGTCTCCCTACTTCTTGTTCGTGTTTTTAATTTAATTTTTATTTTTTATTACAGCAAGTTTGATTACAATGTTTGGCTTGTTGTAGGTGTGGAAGATGTGGTTCTTTTACACATATACAGATGTCTGTTTTTCCTGGGATCCTTTGCCCATGTACGTTATGACAGAATGTTGAGTAGTCCTCTCTTTGTATTCCGTAGGTCTTAGGTGATTATATATGTCACCTGTGTTTGTATATGTCTGTTAACCCCAATATCGTAATGAAACCAATCCTCACACCTTGCCATTGGTGAACCATAAGTTTGTTTAATGAATCTATGATTGCACTTCTCAGTGGAAATGACTGCCCTGGTTTCTATTTTAGGTAACACTTATAAGTGATGTGAAATGATATGTGTCTTTCACTTTCTGACTTACTACAAGTCACGTGATTACATCTAGACTCATCTACGGCGCTGCAAATGGCATTGTGTCCTTATATTCCTTGGCTTCTATTCTGCCTTAGCGACGTCCATTTTCAACAATGTGATTCCCTGAGGGTTGTGGATTAGCTGACCTGGGCAGCCTTACCCTGCCGGCCGGCCCTCCCCAGGTCTGCCTGGTTGAGGTCAATATAAACAGCGCTCCAGGCAGCAATAGCCCCTGAAGCTGTGCCTGACTCCATATTCTCTGCCCCGTCAGCAGTCTCGGGGCTGTGCTGGTGGGAGGGAGTGAGGGGCCACAGCTTTGTTGGTGGCCCGGTGTGAGTGGGGTTCTGCTGGCCTTTCTGCAGGAGTTGCCAGGCTGCCACCTGTAAAGAAGAGGATGTGTCACCCATACCTTCCGCTGGAATTTCTCTCCGGACAGAGGTGAGGAAGGAAAAATGCAGTGTGGGCCGGGACAAGAGGGGTATCTCAGGCAGGACAATGGAAATCTTCCGGAAGAGCGCACGGGGCCATGATCACCTGGCTGTCTTGCAGTCACCAAGTTGGCCTGCGTGCTGTCGCTGGTGTGGCTCCACGGCCCTTCCTCTAGGCTTTCAAGACTTTGTACATATTCAGGTGTTTTACCTGGGCAGGGTGGGAACAGTTCAGCAGCCGCTGGCCTGGGGCTCAGCTCACCTTTATTCAGAGATGCCTCGGCACGGTCCCCCAGCTTTGCAATGAGGACGCTCCTTTCATGGGGGGTGGGCTGCTGGCTGTACGGGAGATGATTCCCCACCTCTGACCAATTTCAGAATTGTTTACCACTGGAGCAAGTGCCCTGTTAGGGTTTTCCACTGTATAACTGGTGGGTTCAGGTTTTTTTTTCGTTTATGGTTCAAGTTAGATTTTATTCCTCTTTTATGTATTTATAGATATAAGCATGGAAATAATTCATTCCTATAAATACATCTGTGTGAAGGGAAGATCTATTTTCTGTTTTATTTTTAAATTTTATATTTTAAAATTTTGAAATTTAATTTTATTTACTTTTTTATACAGCGTCTTATTATTAGGTATGTATTTTATGCATATATATGTATACAGGTCAATCTCAAACTCCCAACTCATCCCACCACCACCACCCCATGGCTTCCCACACTTGGTGTCCATATGTTTGTTCTCTACCTCTGTGTCTCTATTTCTTCCCTGCAAACCAGTTCATCTGTACCATTTTTTAGGTTCCACATATATGCATTAATATACAATATTTGTTTTCCTCTTTCTGACTTACTTCATTCTGTATGACAGTCTCTAAATCCATCGATGTCTCTACAAATGACCCAGATTCATTCCTTTTTATGGCCGAGTAATATTCCATTTTCTATATGTACCCCATCTTTATCCGTTCATCTGTCTGTGGGCATTTAGGTTGCTTCCATTACCTGGCTATTGTAAATAGTGCTGCAATGAACATTGTGGTGAATGTGCCTTTTTGATTTATGGTTTTCTTTGGGTATATGCCCAGAAGTGGGATTGCTTGATCAGATGGTAATTCTATTTCGAGTTTTTTTTTAAGGAAACTCCATACTGTTCTCCATAGTGACTGTATCAATTTACATTCCCACCAATAGTGGAAGCGGGCTCCTTTTGTCCACACCCTCCCCAGAATTTGTTGTTTGTAGATTTTCTGATGATGCCGATTCTAACAGGTGTGAGGTGATACCTCATTGTAGTTTTGATTTGCATTTCTCTAATAATTAGTGCTGTTGACCAGCTTTTCATGTGCGTCTTGGCCATCTCTGTGTCTTCTTTGAAGAAACGTATCTTTAGATCTTCTGCCCATTTTTGTATTGGGTTGTTTGTTTTTTTAATATTAAGCTGCATGTGCAGTTTATATATATTGGAGATTAAACCTTTGTCCATTGATTCGTTTGCAACTATTTTCGCCCCTTCTGAGGAATGCCTTTTTCCATTCCCGTATTTTTAACCAAAAAAGAAAGAAAGAAAAAGAAGCAGAAAACTAATGAGCATAAAATATGCCTTTTGAAACGGTCGTTTTGAAATATGGACGTCCTTTGAATTTTTTGGTCGATACGTAACCCCAGGATTTGTTTTCAGGTCAGGTGTCATATACAGGCCTGCAATGATTTTGAATATCAACTGACCTTTAGCGCTGGGATTAAAGCTGCTGTTGTGTGAAACGGCCACAAGGTGGCAGCAGTTCTCTCTTTCAAACCGGGTCATTAGTGCAACAGAGCCTCAATGGAAGTCGTGTTCTAAATGGAATTTACAATGGAATGTGCCAGGAGAAAGCCCCTCATGTTTGTCTCACTACTTCTTGTTCGTGTTTTTAATTTAATTTTTTATTTTTTATTACAGCAACTTTGATTACAATGTTTGGCTTGTTGTAGGTGTGGAATATGTGGTTCTTTGACACATATACAGATGTCTGTTCTTCCTGGGATCCTTTTCCCATGTACGTTATGACAGAATGTTGAGTAGTCCTCTCTTTGTATTCCGTAGGTCTTATCTGATTATATATGTCACCTGTGTTTGTATATGTCTGTTAACCCCAATATCGTAATGAAACCAATCCTCACACCTTTCCATTGGTGAACCATAAGTTTGTTTAATGAATCTGTGATTGCCCTTCTCCGTGGAAATATCTGCCCTGGTATCCATTTTTAGGTTACACCTGTAAGTGATATGATACGATATGTGTCTTTCACTTTCTGACTTACTACAAGTCACGTGATAACCTCTAGACTCATCTATGGTGCTGCAAATGGCATTGTGTCCTTTTTTGCATTGACTTCTTTTCTGATTTAGCGAGGTCCATTTTCAACACTGTGATTCCCTGAGGGTTGTGGATTAGCTGACGTGGGCAGCCTTATCCTGCCGGCCGGCCCTCCCCAGGTGTGCCTGGTTGAGGTCAATATAAACAGTGCTCCAGGCAGCAATAGCCCCTGAAGCTTTGCCTGCCTCCATATTCTCTGCCCCGTGAGCAGTGTCGGGGCTGTGCTGGTGGGAGGGAGTGAGGGGCCACAGCTTTGTTGGTGGCCCGGTGTGAGTGGGGTTCTGCTGGCCTTTCTGCAGGAGTTGCCAGGCTGCCACCTGTAAAGAAGAGGATGTGTCACCCATACCTTCCGCTGGAATTTCTCTCCGGACAGAGGTGAGGAAGGAAAAAAGCAGTGGGGGCCTGGACAGGCGGGGTATCTCAGGCAGGACAATGGAAAGCTTCCGGAAGAGCGCCCGCGGCCAGGACCACCCTGGCTGGGCTGCAGGCATCAAGTTGGCCTGCGTGCTGTCGCTGGTGTGGCTCCACGGCCCTTCCTCTAGTCTTTCACGCCCTTGTACATATTCAGGTGTTTTACCTGGGAAGGGTGGGAAGAGTTCAGCAGCAGCTGGCCTGGGGCTCAGCTCACCTTTATTCTGAGATGCCTCGGCTCGCTCCCCCAGCTTTGCCATGAGGACGCTCCTTGCGTGGGGGGTGGGTTGCTGGCTGTATGGGAGATGATTCCCCACCTCTGACCAATTTCAGAATTTTTTGCCGCTGGATCAGGTGCCCTGATAGGGTTTTCCTCTGTATAACTGGTGGGTTCAGGTTTTTTTTCTTTTATGGTTCAAGTTAGATTTTATTCCTCTTTTATATATTTATAGATATAAGCATGGAAATAATTCATTCCTATAAATACATCTGTGTGAAGGGAAGAACATTTTTCTGTTTTATATTTAAATTTTATTTTTTAAAATTTTGAAATTTAATTTTATTTACTTTTATATTACAGCAGGTTATTATTAGTTATGTATTTTATGCATATACATGGATACAGGTCAATCTCAATCTCCCAACTCGTCCCACCACCACCACCCCATGGCTTCCCACACTTGGTGTCCATACGTATGTTCTCTACCTGTGTGTCTCTATTGCTTCCCTGCAAACCAGTTCATCTGTACCATTTTTTAGGTTCCACATATATGCATTAATATACAATATTTGTTTTCCTCTTTCTGACTTACTTCATTCTGTATGACAGTCTCTAGATCCATCGATGTCTGTACAAATGACCCAGTTTCATTCCTTTTTATGGCCGAGTAATATTCCATTTTATATATGTACCCCAATTTTATCCATTCATCTGTCTGTGGGCATTTAGGTTGCTTCCATTACCTGGCTATTGTAAATAGTGCTGCAATGAACATTTTGGTGAATGTGCCTTTTTGAATTATGGTTTTCTTTGGATATATGGCCAGAAGTGGGATTGCTTGATCAGATGGTAATTCTATTTCGAGTTTTTTTTTAAGGAAACTCCATACTGTTCTCCATAGTGACTGTATCAATTTACATTCCCACCAATAGTGGAAGAGGGCTCCTTTTGTCCACACCCTCCCCAGAATTTGTTGTTTGTAGATTTTCTGATGATGCCGATTCTAACAGGTGTGAGGTGATACCTCATTGTAATTTTCATTTGCATTTCTCTAATAATTAGTGCTGTTGAGCAGCTTTTCATGTGCGTCTTGGCCATCTCTGTGTCTTCTTTGAAGAAACGTCTCTTTAGATCTTCTGCCCATTTTTGTATTGGGTTGTTTGTTTATTTAATATTAAGCTGCATGAGCTGTTTATATATATTGGAGATTAAACCTTTGTCCATTGATTCGTTTGCAAATATTTTCGCCCCTTCTGAGGGATGCCTTTTTCCATTCCCGTTTTTTTAACCAAAAAAGAAAGAAAGAAAAAGAAGCAGGAAACTAATGTGCATAAAATATGCCTTTTGAAACGGTCGTTTTGAAATATGGACGTCCTTTGAATTTTTTGGTCGATATGTGACCCCAGGATTTGTTTTCAGGGCAGGTGTCATTTACAGGCCTGCAATGATTTGGAATATCAACTGACCATTAGCGCTGGGATTAAAGCTGCTGTTGTGTGAAACGGCCACAAGGTGGCAGCAGTGCTTCCTTACCAATTCTGGTTACTAGGGCAACAGAGCCTCAATGGAAGTCCTGTTCTAGATTGGAATTTAGAATGGAATGTGCCAGGAGAAAGCCCCTCAAGTTTGTCTCCCTACTTCTTGTTCGTGTTTTTAATTTAATTTTTATTTTTTATTACAGCAAGTTTGATTACAATGTTTGGCTTGTTGGAGGTGTGGAAGATGTGGTTCTTTTACACATATACACATGTCTGTTTTTCCTGGGATCCTTTTCCCATGTACGTTATGATAGAATGATGAGTAGTCTTTTGGTATTCCGTAGGTCTTTGGCGATTATATATGTCACCTGTGTTTGTATAAGTCTGTTAACCCCGATATCGTAATGAAACCCATCCTCACACCTTTCCATTGGTGAACCATAAGTTTGTTTAATGAATCTCTGATTGCCCTTCTCGGTGGAAATATCTGCCCTGGTATCCATTTTTAGGTAACACCTATACGTGATATGATATGATATGTGTCTTTCACTTTCTGACTTACTACAAGTCACGTGATTACCTCTAGACTCATCTACGGTGGTGCAAATGGCATTGTGTTCTTTTTTTCCTTGGCTTCTCTTCTGCCTTAGCAAGGTCCATTTTCAACAATGTGATTCCCTGAGTGTTGTGGATTAGCTGACCTGGGCAGCCTTAACCTGCCGCCCGGCCCTCCCCATGTGTGCCTGGTTGAGGTCAATATAAACAGCGCTCCAGGCAGCAATAGCCCCTGAAGCTGTGCCTGACTCCATATTCTCTGCCCCGTCAGCAGTCTCGGGGCTGTGCGGGTGGGATGGAATGAGGGGCCACAGCTTTGTTGGTGGCCCGGTGTGAGTGGGGTTCTGCTGGCCTTTCTGCAGGAGTTGCCAGGCTGCCACCTGTAAAGAAGAGGATGTGTCACCCATACCTTCCGCTGGAGTTTCTCTCCGGACAGAGGTGAGGAAGGAAAAAAGCAGTGGGGGCCGGAACAGGTGGGGTATCTCAGGCAGGACAATGGAAAGCTTCCGGAAGAGCGCCCGGGGGCAGGACCACCCTGGCTGGCCTGCAGTCACCAAGTTGGCCTGCGTGCTGTCGCTGGTGTGGCTCCACGGCCCTTCCTGTAGGCTGTCAAGCCTTTGTACATATTCAGGTGTTTTACCTGGGAAGGGTGGGAACAGTTCAGCAGCAGCTGGCCTGGGGCTCAGCTCACCTTTATTCAGAGATGCCTCGGCACGGTCCCCCAGCTTTGCAATGACGACGCTCCTTGCATGGGGGGTGGGTTGCTGGCTGTTTGGGAGATGATTCCCCACCTCTGACCAATTTCAGAATTGTTTACCGCTGGAGCAAGTGCCCTGATAGGGTTTTCCTCTGTATAACTGGTGGGTTCAGGGTTTTTTTTCGTTTATGGTTCAAGTTAGATTTTATTCCTCTTTTATGTATTTATAGATATAAGCATGGAAATAATTCATTCCTATAAATACATCTGTGTGAAGGGAAGAACTTTTTTCTTTTTTATTTTAAAATTTTGAAATTTAATTTTATTTACTTTTTTATACAGTGGGTTATTATTAGTTATGTATTTTATGCATATACATGTATACAGGTCAATCTCAAACTCCCAACTCATCCCACCACCACCACCCCATGGCTTCCCACACTTGGTGTCCATACGTTTGTTCTCTGCCTCTGTGTCTCTATTTCTTCCCTGCAAACCAGTTCATCTGTACCATTTTTTAGCTTCCACATATATGCATTAATATACAATATTTGTTTTCCTCTTTCTGACTAACTTCATTCTGTATGACAGTCTCTAGATCCATCGATGTCTCTATAAATGACCCAGTTTCATTCCTTTTTATGGCCGAGTAATATTCCATTTTATATATGTACCCCATCTTTATCCATTCATCTGTCTGTGGGCATTTAGGTTGCTTCCATTACCTGGCTATTGTAAATAGTGCTGCAATGAACCTTGTGGTGAATGTGCCTTTTTGATTTATGGTTGTCTCTGGGTATATGCCCAAAAGTGGGATTGCTGGGTCAGATGGTAATTCTATTTCTAGTTTTTTAAAGGAAACTCCATACTGTTCTCCATAGTGACTGTATCAATTTACATTCCCACCAGTAGTGGAAGAGGGCTCCTTTTGTCCACACCCTCCCCAGAATTTGTTGTTTGTAGATTTTCTGATGATGCCGATTCTAACAGGTGTGAGTTGATACATCATTGTAGTTTTTATTTGCATTTCTCTAATAATTAGTGCTCTTGAGCAGCTTTTCATGTGCGTCTTGGCCATCTCTGTGTCTTCTTTGAAGAAACGTCTCTTTAGATCTTCTGCCCATTTTTGTATTGGGTTGTTTGTTTTCTTAATAAGCTGCATGAGCTGTTTATATATATTGGAGATTAAACCTTTGTCCATTGATTCGTTTGCAACTATTTTCGCCCCTTCTGAGGGATGACTTTTTCCATTCCCGTGTTTTTAACCAAAAAAGAAAGAAAGAAAAAGAAGCAGAACACTAATGTGCATAAAATATGCCTTTTGAAACGGTCGTTTTGTAATATGGACGTCCTTTAAATTTTTTGTTCGATACGTGGCCCCAGGATTTGTTTTCAGGGCAGGTGTCATTTACAGGCCTGCAATGATTTTGAATATCAACTGACCATTAGCACTGGGATTAAAGCTGCTGTTGTGTGAAATGGCCACTAGCTGGCAGCAGTTCTCCCTTAACACATCTGGTTACTAGGGCAACAGAGCCTCAATGGACGTCCTGTTCTAGATTGGAATTGAGAATGGAATGTGCCAGGAGAAAGCCCCTCAAGTTTGACTCCCTACTTCTTGTTCGTATTTTTAATTTAATTTTTTTATTTTTTATTATAGCAAGTTTGATTACAATGTTTGGCTTGTTGTAGGTGTGGAAGATGTGGTTCTTTTACACATATACAGATGTCTGTTCTTTCTGGGATCCTTTTCCCATGTACGTTATGACAGAATGTTGAGTAGTCTTCTCTTGGTATTCCGTAGGTCTTTGGTGATTATATATGTCACCTCTGTTTGTATATGTCTGTTAACCCCGATATCGTAATGAAACCAATCCTCACACCTTTCCATTGGTGAACCATAAGTTTGTTTAATGAATCTATGATTGCACTTCTCAGTGGAAATGACTGCCCTGGTTTCTATTTTAGGTAACACCTATAAGTGATATGAAATGATATGTGTCTTTCACTTTCTGACTTACTCCAAGTCACGTGATTACCTCTAGACTCTTCTACGGTGCTGCAAATGGCATTGTGTCCTTATTTTCCTTGGCTTCTATTCTGCCTTAGCGAGGTCCATTTTCAACAATGTGATTCCCTGAGGGTTGTGGATTAGCTGACCTGGGCAGCCTTACCCTGCCCGCCGGCCCTCCCCAGGTCTGCCTGGTTGAGGTCAATATAAACAGCGCTCCAGGCAGCAATAGGCCCTGAAGCTGTGCCTGACTCCATATTCTCTGCCCCGTCAGCAGTCTCGGGGCTGTGCTGGTGGGAGGGAGTGAGGGGCCACAGCTTTGTTGGTGGCCCGGTGTGAGTGGGGTTCTGCTGGCCTTTCTGCAGGAGTTGCCAGGCTGCCACCTGTAAAGAAGAGGATGTGTCACCCATACCTTCCGCTGGAATTTCTCTCCGGACAGAGGTGAGGAAGGAAAAAAGCAGTGGGGGCCGGGACAAGAGGGGTATCTCAGGCAGGACAATGGAAAGCTTCCGGAAGAGCGCCCGGGGCCAGGATCACCCTGGCTGGCCTGCAGTCACCAAGTTGGCCTGCGTGCTGTCGCTGGTGTGGCTCCACGGCCCTTCCTGTAGGCTTTCAAGCCTTTGTACATATTCAGGTGTTTTACCTGGGAAGGGTGGGAACAGTTCAGCAGCAGCTGGCCTGGGGCTCAGCTCACCTTTATTCAGAGATGCCTCGGCACGGTCCCCCAGCTTTGCAATGAGGACGCTCCTTGCATGCGGGGTGGGTTGCTGGCTGTATGGGAGATGATTCCCCACCTCTGACCAATTTCAGAATTGTTTACCGCTGGAGCAAGTGCCCTGATAGGGTTTTCCTCTGTATAACTGGTGGGTTCAGGGTTTTTTTTCGTTTATGGTTCAAGTTAGATTTTATTCCTCTTTTATGTATTTATAGATATAAGCATGGAAATAATTCATTCCTATAAATACATCTGTGTGAAGGGAAGAACTTTTTTCTGTTTTATTTTTAAATTTTATATTTTA
This sequence comes from Mesoplodon bidens, assembly GCF_964165515.1. Lineage (NCBI taxonomy): Eukaryota > Metazoa > Chordata > Mammalia > Artiodactyla > Ziphiidae > Mesoplodon > Mesoplodon bidens. The sequence continues at coordinate 91,357 of NW_027672613.1, read as the reverse complement.
AAATTTTGAAATTTAATTTTATTTACTTTTTTATACAGTGGGTTATTATTAGTTATGTATTTTATGCATATACATGTATACAGGTCAATCTCAAACTCCCAACTCATCCCACCACCACCACCCCATGGCTTCCCACACTTGGTGTCCATACGTTTGTTCTCTGCCTCTGTGTCTCTATTTCTTCCCTGCAAACCAGTTCATCTGTACCATTTTTTAGCTTCCACATATATGCATTAATATACAATATTTGTTTTCCTCTTTCTGACTAACTTCATTCTGTATGACAGTCTCTAGATCAATCGATGTCTCTACAAATGACCCAGTTTCATTCCTTTTTATGGCCGAGTAATATTCCATTTTATATATGTACCCCATCTTTATCCATTCATCTGTCTGTGGGCATTTAGTTTGCTTCCATTACCTGGCTATTGTAAATAGTGCTGCAATGAACCTTGTGGTGAATGTGCCTTTTTGATTTATGGTTGTCTCTGGGTATATGCCCAAAAGTGGGATTGCTGGGTCAGATGGTAATTCTATTTCTAGTTTTTTAAAGGAAACTCCATACTGTTCTCCATAGTGACTGTATCAATTTACATTCCCACCAATAGTGGAAGAGGGCTCCTTTTGTCCACACCCTCCCCAGAATTTGTTGTTTGTAGATTTTCTGATGATGCCGATTCTAACAGGTGTGAGGTGATACCTTATTGTAGTTTTGATTTGCATTTCTCTAATAATTAGTGCTCTTGAGCAGCTTTTCATGTGCGTCTTGGCCATCTCTGTGTCTTCTTTGAAGAAACGTCTCTTTAGATCTTCTGCCCATTTTTGTATTGGGTTGTTTGTTTTCTTAATAAGTTGCATGAGCTGTTTATATATATTGGAGATTAAAACTTTGTCCATTGATTCGTTTGCGACAATTTTCGCCCCCTGAGGGATGCCTTTTTCCATTCCCGTGTTTTTAACCAAAAAAGAAAGAAAGAAAAAGAAGCAGAACACTAATGTGCATAAAATATGCCTTTTGAAACTGTCGTTTTGAAATATGGACGTCCTTTAAATTTTTTGGTCGATATGTGGCCCCAGGATTTGTTTTCAGGGCAGGTGTCATTTACAGGCCTGCAATGATTTTGAATAACAACTGACCATTAGCACTGGGATTAAAGCTGCTGTTGTGTGAAACGGCCACTAGCTGGCAGCAGTTCTCCCTTAACACATCTGGTTACTAGGGCAACAGAGCCTCAATGGAAGTCCTGTTCTACATTGGAATTGAGAATGGAATGTGCCAGGAGAAAGCCCCTCAAGTTTGACTCCCTACTTCTTGTTCGTATTTTTAATTTAATTTTTTTATTTTTTATTATAGCAAGTTTGATTACAATGTTTGGCTTGTTGTAGGTGTGGAAGATGTGGTTCTTTTACACATATACAGATGTCTGTTCTTCCTGGGATCCTTTTCCCATGTACGTTATGACAGAATGTTGAGTAGTCTTCTCTTGGTATTCCGTAGGTCTTTGGTGATTATATATGTCACCTCTGTTTGTATATGTGTGTTAACCCCGATATCGTAATGAAACCAATCCTCACACCTTTCCATTGGTGAACCATAAGTTTGTTTAATGAATCTATGATTGCACTTCTCACTGGAAATGACTGCCCTGGTTTCTATTTTAGGTAACAGCTATAAGTGATATGAAATGATATGTGTCTTTCACTTTCTGACTTACTCCAAGTCACGTGATTACCTCTAGACTCATCTACGGTGCTGCAAATGGCATTGTGTCCTTATTTTCCTTGGCTTCTATTCTGCCTTAGCGAGGTCCATTTTCAACAATGTGATTCCCTGAGGGTTGTGGATTAGCTGACCTGGGCAGCCTTACCCTGCCGGCCGGCCCTCCCCAGGTCTGCCTGGTTGAGGTCAATATAAACAGCGCTCCAGGCAGCAATAGCCGCTGAAGCTGTCCCTGACTCCATATTCTCTGCCCCGTCAGCAGTCTCGGGGCTGTGCTGGTGGCAGGGAGTGAGGGGCCACAGCTTCGTTGGTGGCCCGGTGTGAGTGGGGTTCTGCTGGCCTTTCTGCAGGAGTTGCCAGGCTGCCACCTGTAAAGAAGAGGATGTGTCACCCATACCTTCCGCTGGAATTTCTCTCCGGACAGAGGTGAGGAAGGAAAAAAGCAGTGGGGGCCGGGACAAGAGGGGTATCTCAGGCAGGACAATGGAAAGCTTCCGGAAGAGCGCCCGGGGCCAGGATCACCCTGGCTGGCCTGCAGTCACCAAGTTGGCCTGCATGCTGTCGCTGGTGTGACTCCACGGCCCTTCCTCTAGGCTTTCAAGCCTTTGTACATATTCAGGTGTTTTACCTGGGAAGGGTGGGAACAGTTCAGCAGCAGCTGGCCTGGGGCTCAGCTCACCTTTATTCAGAGATGCCTCGGCACGGTCCCCCAGCTTTGCAATGAGGACGCTCCTTGCATGGGGGGTTGGTTGCTGGCTGTATGGGAGATGATTCCCCACCTATGACCAATTTCAGAATTGTTTACCGCTGGAGCAAGTTCCCTGATAGGGTTTTCCTCTGTATAACTGGTGGGTTCAGGGTTTTTTTTCGTTTATGGTTCAAGTTAGATTTTATTCCTCTTTTATGTATTTATAGATATAAGCATGGAAATAATTCATTCCTATAAATACATCTGTGTGAAGGGAAGAACTTTTTTCTGTTTTATTTTTAAATTTTATATTTTAAAATTTTGAAATTTAATTTTATTTACTTTTTTATACAGCGGGTTATTATTAGTTATGTATTTTATGCATATACATGTATACAGGTCAATCTCAAACTCCCAACTCATCCCACCACCACCACCCCATGGCTTCCCACACTTGGTGTCCATACGTTTGTTCTCTACCTCTGTGTCTCTATTTCTTCCCTGCAAACCAGTTCATCTGTACCATTTTTTAGGTTCCACATATATGCATTAATATACAATATTTGTTTTCCTCTTTCTGACTTACTTCATTCTGTATGACAGTCTCTAGATCCATCGATGTCTCTACAAATGACCCAGGTTCATTCCTTTTTATGGCCGAGTAATATTCCATTTTATATATGTTCCCCATCTTTATCCATTCATCTGTCTGTGGGCATTTAGGTTGCTTCCATTACCTGGCTATTGTAAATAGTGCTGCAATGAACCTTGTGGTGAATGTGCCTTTTTGATTTATGGTGTCTCTGGGTATATGCCCAAAAGTGGGATTGCTGGGTCAGATGGTAATTCTATTTCTAGTTTTTTAAAGAAACTCCATACTGTTCTCCATAGTGACTGTATCAATTTACATTCCCACCAATAGTGGAAGAGGGCTCCTTTTGTCCACACCCTCCCCAGAATTTGTTGTTTTTAGATTTTCTGATGATGCCGATTCTACCAGGTGTGAGGTGATACCTCATTGTAGTTTTGATTTGCATTTCTCTAATAATTAGTGCTCTTGAGCAGCTTTTCATGTGCGTCTTGGCCATCTCTGTGTCTTCTTTGAAGAAACGTCTCTTTAGATCTTCTGCCCATTTTTGTATTGGGTTGTTTGTTTTTTTAATAAGCTGCATGAGCTGTTTATATATATTGGAGATTAAACCTTTGTCCATTGATTCGTTTGCAACTATTTTCGCCCCTTCTGAGGGATGACTTTTTCCATTCCCGTGTTTTTAACCAAAAAAGAAAGAAAGAAAAAGAAGCAGAACACTAATGTGCATAAAATATGCCTTTTGAAACGGTCGTTTTGAAATATGGACGTCCTTTAAATTTTTTGGTCGATATGTGGCCCCAGGATTTGTTTTCAGGGCAGGTGTCATTTACAGGCCTGCAATGATTTTGAATATCAACTGACCATTAGCACTGGGATTAAAGCTGCTGTTGTGTGAAACGGCCACTAGCTGGCAGCAGTTCTCCCTTAACACATCTGGTTACTAGGGCAACAGATCCTCAATGGAAGTCGTGTTCTAGATTGGAATTTAGAATGGAATGTGCCAGGAGAAAGCCCCTCAAGTTTGACTCCCTACTTCTTGTTCGTATTTTTAATTTAATTTTTTTATTTTTTATTATAGCAAGTTTGATTACAATGTTTGGCTTGTTGTAGTTGTGGAAGATGTGCTTCTTTTACACATATACAGATGTCTGTTCTTCCTGGGATCCTTTTCCCATGTACGTTATGACAGAATGTTGAGTAGTCTTCTCTTGGTATTCCGTAGGTCTTTGGTGATTATATATGTCACCTCTGTTTGTATATGTCTGTTAACCCCGATATCGTAATGAAACCAATCCTCACACCTTTCCATTGGTGAACCATAAGTTTGTTTAATGAATCTATGATTGCACTTCTCAGTGGAAATGACTGCCCTGGTTTCTATTTTAGGTAACAGCTATAAGTGATATGAAATGATATGTGTCTTTCACTTTCTGACTTACTCCAAGTCACGTGATTACCTCTAGACTCATCTACGGTGCTGCAAATGGCATTGTGTCCTTATTTTCCTTGGCTTCTATTCTGCCTTAGCGAGGTCCATTTTCAACAATGTGATTCCCTGAGGGTTGTGGATTAGCTGACCTGGGCAGCCTTACCCTGCCGGCCGGCCCTCCCCAGGTCTGCCTGGTTGAGGTCAATATAAACAGCGCTCCAGGCAGCAATAGCCCCTGAAGCTGTGCCTGACTCCATATTCTCTGCCCCGTGAGCAGTCTCGGGGCTGTGCTGGTGGGAAGGAGTGAGGGGCCACAGCTTTGTTGGTGGCCCGGTGTGAGTGGGGTTCTGCTGGCCTTTCTGCAGGAGTTGCCAGGCTGCCACCTGTAAAGAAGAGGATGTGTCACCCATACCTTCCGCTGGAATTTCTCTCCGGACAGAGGTGAGGAAGGAAAAAAGCAGTGGGGGCCGGGACAAGAGGGGTATCTCAGGCAGGACAATGGAAAGCTTCCGGAAGAGCGCCCGGTGCCAGGATCACCCTGGCTCGCCTGCAGTCACCAAGTTGGCCTGCGTGCTGTCGCTGGTGTGGCTCCACGGCCCTTCCTCTAGGCTTTCAAGCCTTTGTACATATTCAGGTGTTTTACCTGGGAAGGGTGGGAACAGTTCAGCAGCAGCTGGCCTGGGGCTCAGCTCACCTTTATTCAGAGATGCCTCGGCACGGTCCCCCAGCTTTGCAATGAGGACGCTCCTTGCATGCGGGGTGGGTTGCTGGCTGTATGGGAGATGATTCCCCACCTCTGACCAATTTCAGAATTGTTTACCACTGGAGCAGGTGCCTTATAGGGTTTTCCTCTGTATAACTGGTGGGTTCAGGGTTTTTTTTCGTTTATGGTTCAACTTAGATTTTATTCCTCTTTTATGTATTTATAGATATAAGCATGGAAATAATTCATTCCTATAAATACATCTGTGTGAAGGGAAGAACTTTTTTCTTTTTTATTTTTAAATTTTGAAATTTAATTTTATTTACTTTTTTATACAGTGGGTTATTATTAGTTATGTATTTTATGCATATACATGTATACAGGTCAATCTCAAACTCCCAACTCATCCCACCACCACCACCCCATGGCTTCCCACACTTGGTGTCCATACGTTTGTTCTCTACCTCTGTGTCTCTATTTCTTCCCTGCAAACCAGTTCATCTGTACCATTTTTTAGGTTCCACATATATGCATTAATATACAATATTTGTTTTCCTCTTTCTGACTAACTTCATTCTGTATGACAGTCTCTAGATCCATCGATGTCTCTATAAATGACCCAGTTTCATTCCTTTTTATGGCCGAGTAATATTCCATTTTATATATGTACCCCATCTTTATCCATTCATCTGTCTGTGGGCATTTAGGTTGCTTCCATTACCTGGCTATTGTAAATAGTGCTGCAATGAACCTTGTGGTGAATGTGCCTTTTTGATTTATGGTTGTCTCTGGGTATATGCCCAAAAGTGGGATTGCTGGGTCAGATGGTAATTCTATTTCTAGTTTTTTAAAGGAAACTCCATACTGTTCTCCATAGTGACTGTATCAATTTACATTCCCACCAGTAGTGGAAGAGGGCTCCTTTTGTCCACACCCTCCCCAGAATTTGTTGTTTGTAGATTTTCTGATGATGCCGATTCTAACAGGTGTGAGTTGATACATCATTGTAGTTTTTATTTGCATTTCTCTAATAATTAGTGCTCTTGAGCAGCTTTTCATGTGCGTCTTGGCCATCTCTGTGTCTTCTTTGAAGAAACGTCTCTTTAGATCTTCTGCCCATTTTTGTATTGGGTTGTTTGTTTTCTTAATAAGCTGCATGAGCTGTTTATATATATTGGAGATTAAACCTTTGTCCATTGATTCGTTTGCAACTATTTTCGCCCCTTCTGAGGGATGACTTTTTCCATTCCCGTGTTTTTAACCAAAAAAGAAAGAAAGAAAAAGAAGCAGAACACTAATGTGCATAAAATATGCCTTTTGAAACGGTCGTTTTGTAATATGGACGTCCTTTAAATTTTTTGTTCGATACGTGGCCCCAGGATTTGTTTTCAGGGCAGGTGTCATTTACAGGCCTGCAATGATTTTGAATATCAACTGACCATTAGCACTGGGATTAAAGCTGCTGTTGTGTGAAATGGCCACTAGCTGGCAGCAGTTCTCCCTTAACACATCTGGTTACTAGGGCAACAGAGCCTCAATGGACGTCCTGTTCTAGATTGGAATTGAGAATGGAATGTGCCAGGAGAAAGCCCCTCAAGTTTGACTCCCTACTTCTTGTTCGTATTTTTAATTTAATTTTTTTATTTTTTATTATAGCAAGTTTGATTACAATGTTTGGCTTGTTGTAGGTGTGGAAGATGTGGTTCTTTTACACATATACAGATGTCTGTTCTTTCTGGGATCCTTTTCCCATGTACGTTATGACAGAATGTTGAGTAGTCTTCTCTTGGTATTCCGTAGGTCTTTGGTGATTATATATGTCACCTCTGTTTGTATATGTCTGTTAACCCCGATATCGTAATGAAACCAATCCTCACACCTTTCCATTGGTGAACCATAAGTTTGTTTAATGAATCTATGATTGCACTTCTCAGTGGAAATGACTGCCCTGGTTTCTATTTTAGGTAACACCTATAAGTGATATGAAATGATATGTGTCTTTCACTTTCTGACTTACTCCAAGTCACGTGATTACCTCTAGACTCTTCTACGGTGCTGCAAATGGCATTGTGTCCTTATTTTCCTTGGCTTCTATTCTGCCTTAGCGAGGTCCATTTTCAACAATGTGATTCCCTGAGGGTTGTGGATTAGCTGACCTGGGCAGCCTTACCCTGCCCGCCGGCCCTCCCCAGGTCTGCCTGGTTGAGGTCAATATAAACAGCGCTCCAGGCAGCAATAGGCCCTGAAGCTGTGCCTGACTCCATATTCTCTGCCCCGTCAGCAGTCTCGGGGCTGTGCTGGTGGGAGGGAGTGAGGGGCCACAGCTTTGTTGGTGGCCCGGTGTGAGTGGGGTTCTGCTGGCCTTTCTGCAGGAGTTGCCAGGCTGCCACCTGTAAAGAAGAGGATGTGTCACCCATACCTTCCGCTGGAATTTCTCTCCGGACAGAGGTGAGGAAGGAAAAAAGCAGTGGGGGCCGGGACAAGAGGGGTATCTCAGGCAGGACAATGGAAAGCTTCCGGAAGAGCGCCCGGGGCCAGGATCACCCTGGCTGGCCTGCAGTCACCAAGTTGGCCTGCGTGCTGTCGCTGGTGTGGCTCCACGGCCCTTCCTGTAGGCTTTCAAGCCTTTGTACATATTCAGGTGTTTTACCTGGGAAGGGTGGGAACAGTTCAGCAGCAGCTGGCCTGGGGCTCAGCTCACCTTTATTCAGAGATGCCTCGGCACGGTCCCCCAGCTTTGCAATGAGGACGCTCCTTGCATGCGGGGTGGGTTGCTGGCTGTATGGGAGATGATTCCCCACCTCTGACCAATTTCAGAATTGTTTACCGCTGGAGCAAGTGCCCTGATAGGGTTTTCCTCTGTATAACTGGTGGGTTCAGGGTTTTTTTTCGTTTATGGTTCAAGTTAGATTTTATTCCTCTTTTATGTATTTATAGATATAAGCATGGAAATAATTCATTCCTATAAATACATCTGTGTGAAGGGAAGAACTTTTTTCTGTTTTATTTTTAAATTTTATATTTTAAAATTTTGAAATTTAATTTTATTTACTTTTTTATACAGTGGGTTATTATTAGTTATGTATTTTATGCATATACATGTATACAGGTCAATCTCAAACTCCCAACTCATCCCACCACCACCACCCCATGGCTTCCCACACTTGGTGTCCATACGTTTGTTCTCTGCCTCTGTGTCTCTATTTCTTCCCTGCAAACCAGTTCATCTGTACCATTTTTTAGGTTCCACATATATGCATTAATATACAATATTTGTTTTCCTCTTTCTGACTAACTTCATTCTGTATGACAGTCTCTAGATCAATCGATGTCTCTACAAATGACCCAGTTTCATTCCTTTTTATGGCCGAGTAATATTCCATTTTATATATGTACCCCATCTTTATCCATTCATCTGTCTGTGGGCATTTAGTTTGCTTCCATTACCTGGCTATTGTAAATAGTGCTGCAATGAACCTTGTGGTGAATGTGCCTTTTTGATTTATGGTTGTCTCTGGGTATATGCCCAAAAGTGGGATTGCTGGGTCAGATGGTAATTCTATTTCTAGTTTTTTAAAGGAAACTCCATACTGTTCTCCATAGTGACTGTATCAATTTACATTCCCACCAATAGTGGAAGAGGGCTCCTTTTGTCCACACCCTCCCCAGAATTTGTTGTTTGTAGATTTTCTGATGATGCCGATTCTAACAGGTGTGAGGTGATACCTTATTGTAGTTTTGATTTGCATTTCTCTAATAATTAGTGCTCTTGAGCAGCTTTTCATGTGCGTCTTGGCCATCTCTGTGTCTTCTTTGAAGAAACGTCTCTTTAGATCTTCTGCCCATTTTTGTATTGGGTTGTTTGTTTTCTTAATAAGTTGCATGAGCTGTTTATATATATTGGAGATTAAACCTTTGTCCATTGATTCGTTTGCGACAATTTTCGCCCCTTCTGAGGGATGCCTTTTTCCATTCCCGTGTTTTTAACCAAAAAAGAAAGAAAGAAAAAGAAGCAGAACACTAATGTGCATAAAATATGCCTTTTGAAACTGTCGTTTTGAAATATGGACGTCCTTTAAATTTTTTGGTCGATATGTGGCCCCAGGATTTGTTTTCAGGGCAGGTGTCATTTACAGGCCTGCAATGATTTTGAATAACAACTGACCATTAGCACTGGGATTAAAGCTGCTGTTGTGTGAAACGGCCACTAGCTGGCAGCAGTTCTCCCTTAACACATCTGGTTACTAGGGCAACAGAGCCTCAATGGAAGTCCTGTTCTACATTGGAATTGAGAATGGAATGTGCCAGGAGAAAGCCCCTCAAGTTTGACTCCCTACTTCTTGTTCGTATTTTTAATTTAATTTTTTTATTTTTTATTATAGCAAGTTTGATTACAATGTTTGGCTTGTTGTAGGTGTGGAAGATGTGGTTCTTTTACACATATACAGATGTCTGTTCTTCCTGGGATCCTTTTCCCATGTACGTTATGACAGAATGTTGAGTAGTCTTCTCTTGGTATTCCGTAGGTCTTTGGTGATTATATATGTCACCTCTGTTTGTATATGTCTGTTAACCCCGATATCGTAATGAAACCAATCCTCACACCTTTCCATTGGTGAACCATAAGTTTGTTTAATGAATCTATGATTGCACTTCTCACTGGAAATGACTGCCCTGGTTTCTATTTTAGGTAACAGCTATAAGTGATATGAAATGATATGTGTCTTTCACTTTCTGACTTACTCCAAGTCACGTGATTACCTCTAGACTCATCTACGGTGCTGCAAATGGCATTGTGTCCTTATTTTCCTTGGCTTCTATTCTGCCTTAGCGAGGTCCATTTTCAACAATGTGATTCCCTGAGGGTTGTGGATTAGCTGACCTGGGCAGCCTTACCCTGCCGGCCGGCCCTCCCCAGGTCTGCCTGGTTGAGGTCAATATAAACAGCGCTCCAGGCAGCAATAGCCGCTGAAGCTGTCCCTGACTCCATATTCTCTGCCCCGTCAGCAGTCTCGGGGCTGTGCTGGTGGCAGGGAGTGAGGGGCCACAGCTTCGTTGGTGGCCAGGTGTGAGTGGGGTTCTGCTGGCCTTTCTGCAGGAGTTGCCAGGCTGCCACCTGTAAAGAAGAGGATGTGTCACCCATACCTTCCGCTGGAATTTCTCTCCGGACAGAGGTGAGGAAGGAAAAAAGCAGTGGGGGCCGGGACAGGTGGGGTATCTCAGGCAGGACAATGGAAAGCTTCCGGAAGAGCGCCCGGGGCCAGGATCACCCTGGCTGGCCTGCAGTCACCAAGTTGGCCTGCATGCTGTCGCTGGTGTGACTCCACGGCCCTTCCTCTAGGCTTTCAAGCCTTTGTACATATTCAGGTGTTTTACCTGGGAAGGGTGGGAACAGTTCAGCAGCAGCTGGCCTGGGGCTCAGCTCACCTTTATTCAGAGATGCCTCGGCACGGTCCCCCAGGTTTGCAATGAGGACGCTCCTTGCATGGGGGGTTGGTTGCTGGCTGTATGGCAGATGATTCCCCACCTATGACCAATTTCAGAATTGTTTACCGCTGGAGCAAGTGCCCTGATAGGGTTTTCCTCTGTATAACTGGTGGGTTCAGGGTTTTTTTTCGTTTATGGTTCAAGTTAGATTTTATTCCTCTTTTATGTATTTATAGATATAAGCATGGAAATAATTCATTCCTATAAATACATCTGTGTGAAGGGAAGAACTTTTTTCTGTTTTATTTTTAAATTTTATATTTTAAAATTTTGAAATTTTATTTACTTTTTTATACAGCGGGTTATTATTAGTTATGTATTTTATGCATATACATGTATACAGGTCAATCTCAAACTCCCAACTCATCCCACCACCACCACCCTATGGCTTCCCACACTTGGTGTCCATACGTTTGTTCTCTGCCTCTGTGTCTCTATTTCTTCCCTGCAAACCAGTTCATCTGTACCATTTTTTAGGTTCCACATATATGCATTAATATACAATATTTGTTTTCCTCTTTCTGACTAACTTCATTCTGTATGACAGTCTCTAGATCCATCGATGTCTCTACAAATGACCCAGTTTCATTCCTTTTTATGGCCGAGTAATATTCCATTTTATATATGTACCCCATCTTTATCCATTCATCTGTCTGTGGGCATTTAGGTTGCTTCCATTACCTGGCTATTGTAAATAGTGCTGCAATGAACCTTGTGGTGAATGTGCCTTTTTGATTTATGGTTGTCTCTGGGTATATGCCCAAAAGTGGGATTGCTGGGTCAGATGGTAATTCTATTTCTAGTTTTTTAAAGGAAACTCCATACTGTTCTCCATAGTGAATGTATCAATTTACATTCCCACCAATAGTGGAAGAGGGCTCCTTTTGTCCACACCCTCCCCAGAATTTGTTGTTTGTAGATTTTCTGATGATGCCGATTCTAACAGGTGTGAGTTGATACATCATTGTAGTTTTTATTTGCATTTCTCTAATAATTAGTGCTCTTGAGCAGCTTTTCATGTGCGTCTTGGCTATCTCTGTGTCTTCTTTGAAGAAACGTCTCTTTAGATCTTCTGCCCATTTTTGTATTGGGTTGTTTGTTTTCTTAATAAGCTGCATGAGCTGTTTATATATATTGGAGATTAAACCTTTGTCCATTGATTCGTTTGCAACTATTTTCGCCCCTTCTGAGGGATGACGTTTTCCATTCCCGTGTTTTTAACCAAAAAAGAAAGAAAGAAAAAGAAGCAGAACACTAATGTGCATAAAATATGCCTTTTGAAACGGTCGTTTTGAAATATGGACGTCCTTTAAATTTTTTGGTCGATATGTGGCCCCAGGATTTGTTTTCAGGGCAGGTGTCATTTACAGGCCTGCAATGATTTAGAATATCAACTGACCATTAGCACTGGGATTAAAGCTGCTGTTGTGTGAAACGGCCACTAGCTGGCAGCAGTACTCCCTTAACACATCTGGTTACTAGGGCAACAGAGCCTCAATGGACGTCCTGTTCTAGATTGGAATTGAGAATGGAATGTGCCAGGAGAAAGCCCCTCAAGTTTGACTCCCTACTTCTTGTTCGTATTTTTAATTTAATTTTTTTATTTTTTATTATAGCAAGTTTGATTACAATGTTTGGCTTGTTGTAGGTGTGGAAGATGTGGTTCTTTTACACATATACAGATGTCTGTTCTTTCTGGGATCCTTTTCCCATGTACGTTATGACAGAATGTTGAGTAGTCTTCTCTTGGTATTCCGTAGGTCTTTGGTGATTATATATGTCACCTCTGTTTGTATATGTCTGTTAACCCCGATATCGTAATGAAACCAATCCTCACACCTTTCCATTGGTGAACCATAAGTTTGTTTAATGAATCTATGATTGCACTTCTCAGTGGAAATGACTGCCCTGGTTTCTATTTTAGGTAAAACCTATAAGTGATATGAAATGATATGTGTCTTTCACTTTCTGACTTACTCCAAGTCACGTGATTACCTCTAGACTCATCTACGGTGCTGCAAATGGCATTGTGTCCTTATTTTCCTTGGCTTCTATTCTGCCTTAGCGAGGTCCATTTTCAACAATGTGATTCCCTGAGGGTTGTGGATTAGCTGACCTGGGCAGCCTTACCCTGCCGGCCGGCCCTCCCCAGGTCTGCCTGGTTGAGGTCAATATAAACAGCGCTCCAGGCAGCAATAGCCCCTGAAGCTGTGCCTGACTCCATATTCTCTGCCCCGTCAGCAGTCTCAGGGCTGTGCTGGTGGGAGGGAGTGAGGGGCCACAGCTTTGTTGGTGGCCCGGTGTGAGTGGGGTTCTGCTGGCCTTTCTGCAGGAGTTGCCAGGCTGCCACCTGTAAAGAAGAGGATGTGTCACCCATACCTTCCGCTGGAATTTCTCTCCGGACAGAGGTGAGGAAGGAAAAAAGCAGTGGGGGCCGGGACAAGAGGGGTATCTCAGGCAGGACAATGGAAAGCTTCCAGAAGAGCGCCCGGGGCCAGGATCACCCTGGCTGGCCTGCAGTCACCAAGTTGGCCTGCGTGCTGTCGCTGGTGTGGCTCCACGGCCCTTCCTCTAGGCTTTCAAGCCTTTGTACATATTCAGGTGTTTTACCTGGGAAGGGTGGGAACAGTTCAGCAGCAGCTGGCCTGGGGCTCAGCTCACCTTTATTCAGAGATGCCTCGGCACGGTCCCCCAGCTTTGCAATGAGGACGCTCCTTGCATGGGGTGTGGGTTGCTGGCTGTATGGGAGATGATTCCCCACCTCTGACCAATTTCAGTATTGTTTACCGCTGGAGCAGGTGCCCTGATAGGGTTTTCCACTGTATAACTGGTGGGTTCAGGGTTTTTTTTCGTTTATGGTTCAAGTTAGATTTTATTCCTCTTTTATGTATTTATAGATATAAGCATGGAAATAATTCATTCCTATAAATACATCTGTGTGAAGGGAATAACTTTTTTCTTTTTTATTTTAAAATTTTGAAATTTAATTTTATTTACTTTTTTATACAGTGGGTTATTATTAGTTATGTATTTTATGCATATACATGTATACAGGTCAATCTCAAACTCCCAACTCATCCCACCACCACCACCCCATGGCTTCCCACACTTGGTGTCCATACGTTTGTTCTCTACCTCTGTGTCTCTATTTCTTCCCTGCAAACCAGTTCATCTGTACCATTTTTTAGGTTCCACATATATGCATTAATATACAATATTTGTTTTCCTCTTTCTGACTAACTTCATTCTGTATGACAGTCTCTAGATCCATCGATGTCTCTATAAATGACCCAGTTTCATTCCTTTTTATGGCCGAGTAATATTCCATTTTATATATGTACCCCATCTTTATCCATTCATCTGTCTGTGGGCATTTAGGTTGCTTCCATTACCTGGCTATTGTAAATAGTGCTGCAATGAACCTTGTGGTGAATGTGCCTTTTTGATTTATGGTTGTCTCTGGGTATATGCCCAAAAGTGGGATTGCTGGGTCAGATGGTAATTCTATTTCTAGTTTTTTAAAGGAAACTCCATACTGTTCTCCATAGTGACTGTATCAATTTACATTCCCACCAGTAGTGGAAGAGGGCTCCTTTTGTCCACACCCTCCCCAGAATTTGTTGTTTGTAGATTTTCTGATGATGCCGATTCTAACAGGTGTGAGTTGATACATCATTGTAGTTTTTATTTGCATTTCTCTAATAATTAGTGCTCTTGAGCAGCTTTTCATGTGCGTCTTGGCCATCTCTGTGTCTTCTTTGAAGAAACGTCTCTTTAGATCTTCTGCCCATTTTTGTATTGGGTTGTTTGTTTTCTTAATAAGCTGCATGAGCTGTTTATATATATTGGAGATTAAACCTTTGTCCATTGATTCGTTTGCAACTATTTTCGCCCCTTCTGAGGGATGACTTTTTCCATTCCCGTGTTTTTAACCAAAAAAGAAAGAAAGAAAAAGAAGCAGAACACTAATGTGCATAAAATATGCCTTTTGAAACGGTCGTTTTGTAATATGGACGTCCTTTAAATTTTTTGTTCGATACGTGGCCCCAGGATTTGTTTTCAGGGCAGGTGTCATTTACAGGCCTGCAATGATTTTGAATATCAACTGACCATTAGCACTGGGATTAAATCTGCTGTTGTGTGAAATGGCCACTAGCTGGCAGCAGTTCTCCCTTAACACATCTGGTTACTAGGGCAACAGAGCCTCAATGGACGTCCTGTTCTAGATTGGAATTGAGAATGGAATGTGCCAGGAGAAAGCCCCTCAAGTTTGACTCCCTACTTCTTGTTCGTATTTTTAATTTAATTTTTTTATTTTTTATTATAGCAAGTTTGATTACAATGTTTGGCTTGTTGTAGGTGTGGAAGATGTGGTTCTTTTACACATATACAGATGTCTGTTCTTTCTGGGATCCTTTTCCCATGTACGTTATGACAGAATGTTGAGTAGTCTTCTCTTGGTATTCCGTAGGTCTTTGGTGATTATATATGTCACCTCTGTTTGTATATGTCTGTTAACCCCGATATCGTAATGAAACCAATCCTCACACCTTTCCATTGGTGAACCATAAGTTTGTTTAATGAATCTATGATTGCACTTCTCAGTGGAAATGACTGCCCTGGTTTCTATTTTAGGTAACACCTATAAGTGATATGAAATGATATGTGTCTTTCACTTTCTGACTTACTCCAAGTCACGTGATTACCTCTAGACTCTTCTACGGTGCTGCAAATGGCATTGTGTCCTTATTTTCCTTGGCTTCTATTCTGCCTTAGCGAGGTCCATTTTCAACAATGTGATTCCCTGAGGGTTGTGGATTAGCTGACCTGGGCAGCCTTACCCTGCCCGCCGGCCCTCCCCAGGTCTGCCTGGTTGAGGTCAATATAAACAGCGCTCCAGGCAGCAATAGGCCCTGAAGCTGTGCCTGACTCCATATTCTCTGCCCCGTCAGCAGTCTCGGGGCTGTGCTGGTGGGAGGGAGTGAGGGGCCACAGCTTTGTTGGTGGCCCGGTGTGAGTGGGGTTCTGCTGGCCTTTCTGCAGGAGTTGCCAGGCTGCCACCTGTAAAGAAGAGGATGTGTCACCCATACCTTCCGCTGGAATTTCTCTCCGGACAGAGGTGAGGAAGGAAAAAAGCAGTGGGGGCCGGGACAAGAGGGGTATCTCAGGCAGGACAATGGAAAGCTTCCGGAAGAGCGCCCGGGGCCAGGATCACCCTGGCTGGCCTGCAGTCACCAAGTTGGCCTGCGTGCTGTCGCTGGTGTGGCTCCACGGCCCTTCCTGTAGGCTTTCAAGCCTTTGTACATATTCAGGTGTTTTACCTGGGAAGGGTGGGAACAGTTCAGCAGCAGCTGGCCTGGGGCTCAGCTCACCTTTATTCAGAGATGCCTCGGCACGGTCCCCCAGCTTTGCAATGAGGACGCTCCTTGCATGGGGTGTGGGTTGCTGGCTGTATGGGAGATGATTCCCCACCTCTGACCAATTTCAGTATTGTTTACCGCTGGAGCAGGTGCCCTGATAGGGTTTTCCACTGTATAACTGGTGGGTTCAGGGTTTTTTTTCGTTTATGGTTCAAGTTAGATTTTATTCCTCTTTTATGTATTTATAGATATAAGCATGGAAATAATTCATTCCTATAAATACATCTGTGTGAAGGGAATAACTTTTTTCTTTTTTATTTTAAAATTTTGAAATTTAATTTTATTTACTTTTTTATACAGTGGGTTATTATTAGTTATGTATTTTATGCATATACATGTATACAGGTCAATCTCAAACTCCCAACTCATCCCACCACCACCACCCCATGGCTTCCCACACTTGGTGTCCATACGTTTGTTCTCTACCTCTGTGTCTCTATTTCTTCCCTGCAAACCAGTTCATCTGTACCATTTTTTAGGTTCCACATATATGCATTAATATACAATATTTGTTTTCCTCTTTCTGACTAACTTCATTCTGTATGACAGTCTCTAGATCCATCGATGTCTCTATAAATGACCCAGTTTCATTCCTTTTTATGGCCGAGTAATATTCCATTTTATATATGTACCCCATCTTTATCCATTCATCTGTCTGTGGGCATTTAGGTTGCTTCCATTACCTGGCTATTGTAAATAGTGCTGCAATGAACCTTGTGGTGAATGTGCCTTTTTGATTTATGGTTGTCTCTGGGTATATGCCCAAAAGTGGGATTGCTGGGTCAGATGGTAATTCTATTTCTAGTTTTTTAAAGGAAACTCCATACTGTTCTCCATAGTGACTGTATCAATTTACATTCCCACCAGTAGTGGAAGAGGGCTCCTTTTGTCCACACCCTCCCCAGAATTTGTTGTTTGTAGATTTTCTGATGATGCCGATTCTAACAGGTGTGAGTTGATACATCATTGTAGTTTTTATTTGCATTTCTCTAATAATTAGTGCTCTTGAGCAGCTTTTCATGTGCGTCTTGGCCATCTCTGTGTCTTCTTTGAAGAAACGTCTCTTTAGATCTTCTGCCCATTTTTGTATTGGGTTGTTTGTTTTCTTAATAAGCTGCATGAGCTGTTTATATATATTGGAGATTAAACCTTTGTCCATTGATTCGTTTGCAACTATTTTCGCCCCTTCTGAGGGATGACTTTTTCCATTCCCGTGTTTTTAACCAAAAAAGAAAGAAAGAAAAAGAAGCAGAACACTAATGTGCATAAAATATGCCTTTTGAAACGGTCGTTTTGTAATATGGACGTCCTTTAAATTTTTTGTTCGATACGTGGCCCCAGGATTTGTTTTCAGGGCAGGTGTCATTTACAGGCCTGCAATGATTTTGAATATCAACTGACCATTAGCACTGGGATTAAATCTGCTGTTGTGTGAAATGGCCACTAGCTGGCAGCAGTTCTCCCTTAACACATCTGGTTACTAGGGCAACAGAGCCTCAATGGACGTCCTGTTCTAGATTGGAATTGAGAATGGAATGTGCCAGGAGAAAGCCCCTCAAGTTTGACTCCCTACTTCTTGTTCGTATTTTTAATTTAATTTTTTTATTTTTTATTATAGCAAGTTTGATTACAATGTTTGGCTTGTTGTAGGTGTGGAAGATGTGGTTCTTTTACACATATACAGATGTCTGTTCTTTCTGGGATCCTTTTCCCATGTACGTTATGACAGAATGTTGAGTAGTCTTCTCTTGGTATTCCGTAGGTCTTTGGTGATTATATATGTCACCTCTGTTTGTATATGTCTGTTAACCCCGATATCGTAATGAAACCAATCCTCACACCTTTCCATTGGTGAACCATAAGTTTGTTTAATGAATCTATGATTGCACTTCTCAGTGGAAATGACTGCCCTGGTTTCTATTTTAGGTAACACCTATAAGTGATATGAAATGATATGTGTCTTTCACTTTCTGACTTACTCCAAGTCACGTGATTACCTCTAGACTCTTCTACGGTGCTGCAAATGGCATTGTGTCCTTATTTTCCTTGGCTTCTATTCTGCCTTAGCGAGGTCCATTTTCAACAATGTGATTCCCTGAGGGTTGTGGATTAGCTGACCTGGGCAGCCTTACCCTGCCCGCCGGCCCTCCCCAGGTCTGCCTGGTTGAGGTCAATATAAACAGCGCTCCAGGCAGCAATAGGCCCTGAAGCTGTGCCTGACTCCATATTCTCTGCCCCGTCAGCAGTCTCGGGGCTGTGCTGGTGGGAGGGAGTGAGGGGCCACAGCTTTGTTGGTGGCCCGGTGTGAGTGGGGTTCTGCTGGCCTTTCTGCAGGAGTTGCCAGGCTGCCACCTGTAAAGAAGAGGATGTGTCACCCATACCTTCCGCTGGAATTTCTCTCCGGACAGAGGTGAGGAAGGAAAAAAGCAGTGGGGGCCGGGACAAGAGGGGTATCTCAGGCAGGACAATGGAAAGCTTCCGGAAGAGCGCCCGGGGCCAGGATCACCCTGGCTGGCCTGCAGTCACCAAGTTGGCCTGCGTGCTGTCGCTGGTGTGGCTCCACGGCCCTTCCTGTAGGCTTTCAAGCCTTTGTACATATTCAGGTGTTTTACCTGGGAAGGGTGGGAACAGTTCAGCAGCAGCTGGCCTGGGGCTCAGCTCACCTTTATTCAGAGATGCCTCGGCACGGTCCCCCAGCTTTGCAATGAGGACGCTCCTTGCATGCGGGGTGGGTTGCTGGCTGTATGGGAGATGATTCCCCACCTCTGACCAATTTCAGAATTGTTTACCGCTGGAGCAAGTGCCCTGATAGGGTTTTCCTCTGTATAACTGGTGGGTTCAGGGTTTTTTTTCGTTTATGGTTCAAGTTAGATTTTATTCCTCTTTTATGTATTTATAGATATAAGCATGGAAATAATTCATTCCTATAAATACATCTGTGTGAAGGGAAGAACTTTTTTCTGTTTTATTTTTAAATTTTATATTTTAAAATTTTGAAATTTAAATTTATTTACTTTTTTATACAGTGGGTTATTATTAGTTATGTATTTTATGCATATACATGTATACAGGTCAATCTCAAACTCCCAACTCATCCCACCACCACCACCCCATGGCTTCCCACACTTGGTGTCCATACGTTTGTTCTCTGCCTCTGTGTCTCTATTTCTTCCCTGCAAACCAGTTCATCTGTACCATTTTTTAGGTTCCACATATATGCATTAATATACAATATTTGTTTTCCTCTTTCTGACTAACTTCATTCTGTATGACAGTCTCTAGATCAATCGATGTCTCTACAAATGACCCAGTTTCATTCCTTTTTATGGCCGAGTAATATTCCATTTTATATATGTACCCCATCTTTATCCATTCATCTGTCTGTGGGCATTTAGGTTGCTTCCATTACCTGGCTATTGTAAATAGTGCTGCAATGAACCTTGTGGTGAATGTGCCTTTTTGATTTATGGTTGTCTCTGGGTATATGCCCAAAAGTGGGATTGCTGGGTCAGATGGTAATTCTATTTCTAGTTTTTTAAAGGAAACTCCATATTGTTCTCCATAGTGAATGTATCAATTTACATTCCCACCAATAGTGGAAGAGGGCTCCTTTTGTCCACACCCTCCCCAGAATTTGTTGTTTTTAGATTTTCTGATGATGCCGATTCTAACAGGTGTGAGGTGATACCTCATTGTAGTTTTGATTTGCATTTCTCTAATAATTAGTGCTCTTGAGCAGCTTTTCATGTGCGTCTTGGCCATCTCTGTGTCTTCTTTGAAGAAACGTCTCTTTAGATCTTCTGCCCATTTTTGTATTGGGTTGTTTGTTTTTTTAATAAGCTGCATGAGCTGTTTATATATATTGGAGATTAAACCTTTGTCCATTGATTCGTTTGCAACTATTTTCGGCCCTTCTGAGGGATGCTTTTTTCCATTCCCGTGTTTTTAACCAAAAAAGAAAGAAAGAAAAAGAAGCAGAACACTAATGTTCATAAAATATGCCTTTTGAAACGGTCGTTTTGAAATATGGACGTCCTTTAAATTTTTTGGTCGATATGTGGCCCCAGGATTTGTTTTCAGGGCAGGTGTCATTTACAGGCCTGCAATGATTTTGAATATCAACAGACCATTAGCACTGGGATTAAAGCTGCTGTTGTGTGAAACGGCCACCAGCTGGCAGCAGTTCTCCCTTAACACATCTGGTTACTAGGGCAACAGATCCTCAATGGAAGTCGTGTTCTAGATTGGAATTTAGAATGGAATGTGCCAGGAGAAAGCCAGTCAAGTTTGACTCCCTACTTCTTGTTCGTATTTTTAATTTAATTTTTTTATTTTTTTTATAGCAAGTTTGATTACAATGTTTGGCTTGTTGTAGGTGTGGAAGATGTGGTTCTTTTACACATATACAGATGTCTGTTCTTCCTGGGATCCTTTTCCCATGTACGTTATGACAGAATGTTGAGTAGTCTTCTCTTGGTATTCCGTAGGTCTTTGGTGATTATATATGTCACCTCTGTTTGTATATGTCTGTTAACCCCGATATCGTAATGAAACCAATCCTCACACCTTTCCATTGGTGAACCATAAGTTTGTTTAATGAATCTATGATTGCACTTCTCAGTGGAAATGACTGCCCTGGATTCTATTTTAGGTAACACCTATAAGTGATATGAAATGATATGTGTCTTTCACTTTCTGACTTAATCCATGTCACGTGATTACCTCTAGACTCATCTACGGTGCTGCAAATGGCATTGTGTCCTTATTTTCCTTGGCTTCTATTCTGCCTTAGCGAGGTCCATTTTCAACAATGTGATTCCCTGAGGGTTGTGGATTAGCTGACCTGGGCAGCCTTACCCTGCCGGCCGGCCCTCCCCAGGTCTGCCTGGTTGAGGTCAATATAAACAGCGCTCCAGGCAGCAATAGCCCCTGAAGCTGTGCCTGAGTCCATATTCTCTGCCCCGTGAGCAGTCTCGGGGCTGTGCTGGTGGGAAGGAGTGAGGGGCCACAGCTTTGTTGGTGGCCCGGTGTGAGTGGGGTTCTGCTGGCCTTTCTGCAGGAGTTGCCAGGCTGCCACCTGTAAAGAAGAGGATGTGTCACCCATACCTTCCGCTGGAATTTCTCTCCGGACAGAGGTGAGGAAGGAAAAAAGCAGTGGGGGCCGGGACAAGAGGGGTATCTCAGGCAGGACAATGGAAAGCTTCCGGAAGAGCGCCCGGGGCCAGGATCACCCTGGCTGGCCTGCAGTCACCAAGTTGGCCTGCGTGCTGTCGCTGGTGTGGCTCCACGGCCCTTCCTGTAGGCTTTCAAGCCTTTGTACATATTCAGGTGTTTTACCTGGGAAGGGTGGGAACAGTTCAGCAGCAGCTGGCCTGGGGCTCAGCTCACCTTTATTCAGAGATGCCTCGGCACGGTCCCCCAGCTTTGCAATGAGGACGCTCCTTGCATGCGGGGTGGGTTGCTGGCTGTATGGGAGATGATTCCCCACCTCTGACCAATTTCAGAATTGTTTACCGCTGGAGCAAGTGCCCTGATAGGGTTTTCCTCTGTATAACTGGTGGGTTCAGGGTTTTTTTTCGTTTATGGTTCAAGTTAGATTTTATTCCTCTTTTATGTATTTATAGATATAAGCATGGAAATAATTCATTCCTATAAATACATCTGTGTGAAGGGAAGAACTTTTTTCTGTTTTATTTTTAAATTTTATATTTTAAAATTTTGAAATTTAATTTTATTTACTTTTTTATACAGTGGGTTATTATTAGTTATGTATTTTATGCATATACATGTATACAGGTCAATCTCAAACTCCCAACTCATCCCACCACCACCACCCCATGGCTTCCCACACTTGGTGTCCATACGTTTGTTCTCTGCCTCTGTGTCTCTATTTCTTCCCTGCAAACCAGTTCATCTGTACCATTTTTTAGGTTCCACATATATGCATTAATATACAATATTTGTTTTCCTCTTTCTGACTAACTTCATTCTGTATGACAGTCTCTAGATCAATCGATGTCTCTACAAATGACCCAGTTTCATTCCTTTTTATGGCCGAGTAATATTCCATTTTATATATGTACCCCATCTTTATCCATTCATCTGTCTGTGGGCATTTAGGTTGCTTCCATTACCTGGCTATTGTAAATAGTGCTGCAATGAACCTTGTGGTGAATGTGCCTTTTTGATTTATGGTTGTCTCTGGGTATATGCCCAAAAGTGGGATTGCTGGGTCAGATGGTAATTCTATTTCTAGTTTTTTAAAGGAAACTCCATATTGTTCTCCATAGTGAATGTATCAATTTACATTCCCACCAATAGTGGAAGAGGGCTCCTTTTGTCCACACCCTCCCCAGAACTTGTTGTTTTTAGATTTTCTGATGATGCCGATTCTAACAGGTGTGAGGTGATACCTCATTGTAGTTTTGATTTGCATTTCTCTAATAATTAGTGCTCTTGAGCAGCTTTTCATGTGCGTCTTGGCCATCTCTGTGTCTTCTTTGAAGAAACGTCTCTTTAGATCTTCTGCCCATTTTTGTATTGGGTTGTTTGTTTTTTTAATAAGCTGCATGAGCTGTTTATATATATTGGAGATTAAACCTTTGTCCATTGATTCGTTTGCAACTATTTTCGCCCCTTCTGAGGGATCCTTTTTTCCATTCCCGTGTTTTTAACCAAAAAAGAAAGAAAGAAAAAGAAGCAGAACACTAATGTTCATAAAATATGCCTTTTGAAACGGTCGTTTTGAAATATGGACGTCCTTTAAATTTTTTGGTCGATATGTGGCCCCAGGATTTGTTTTCAGGGCAGGTGTCATTTACAGGCCTGCAATGATTTTGAATATCAACAGACCATTAGCACTGGGATTAAAGCTGCTGTTGTGTGAAACGGCCACAAGGTGGCAGCAGTTCTCCCTTACCAATTCTGGTTACTAGGGCAACAGAGCCTCAGTGGAAGTCCTGTTCTAGATTGGAATTTAGAATGGAATGTGCCAGGAGAAAGGCCCTCAAGTTTGTCTCACTACTTCTTGTTCGTATTTTTAATTTAATTTTTTTATTTTTTATTATAGCAAGTTTGATTACAATGTTTGGCTTGTTGTAGGTGTGGAAGATGTGGTTCTTTTACACATATACAGATGTTTGTTCTTCCTGGGATCCTTTTCCCATGTACGTTATGACAGAATGTTGAGTAGTCTTCTCTTGGTATTCCGTAGGTCTTTGGTGATTATATATGTCACCTCTGTTTGTATATGTCTGTTAACCCCGATATCGTAATGAAACCAATCCTCACACCTTTCCATTGGTGAACCATAAGTTTGTTTAATGAATCTATGATTGCACTTCTCAGTGGAAATGACTGCCCTGGTTTCTATTTTAGGTAACACCTATAAGTGATATGAAATGATATGTGTCTTTCACTTTCTGACTTACTCCAAGTCACGTGATTATCTCTAGACTCATCTACGGTGCTGCAAATGGCATTGTGTCCTTATTTTCTTTGGCTTCTATTCTGCCTTAGCGAGGTCCATTTTCAACAATGTGATTCCCTGAGGGTTGTGGATTAGCTGACCTGGGCAGCCTTACCCTGCCGGCCGGCCCTCCCCAGGTCTGCCTGGTTGAGGTCAATATAAACAGCGCTCCAGGCAGCAATAGCCCCTGAAGCTGTGCCTGACTCCATATTCTCTGCCCGTGAGAAGTCTCGGGACTGTGCTGGTGGGAGGGAGTGAGGGGCCACAGCTTTGTTGGTGGCGTGGTGTGAGTGGGTTTCTGCTGGCCTTTCTGCAGGAGTTGCCAGGCTGCCACCTGTAAAGAAGAGGATGTGTCACCCATACCTTCCGCTGGAATTTCTCTCCGGACAGAGGTGAGGAAGGAAAAAAGCAGTGGGGGCCGGGACAAGAGGGGTATCTCAGGCAGGACAATGGAAAGCTTCCGGAAGAGCGCCCGGGGCCAGGATCACCCTGGCTGGCCTGCAGTCACCAAGTTGGCCTGCGTGCTGTCGCTGGTGTGGCTCCACGGCCCTTCCTCTAGGCTTTCAAGCCTTTGTACATATTCAGGTGTTTTACCTGGGAAGGGTGGGAACAGTTCAGCAGCAGCTGGCCTGGGGCTCAGCTCACCTTTATTCAGAGATGCCTCGGCACGGTCCCCCAGCTTTGCAATGAGGACGCTCCTTGCATGGGGGGTGGGTTGCTGGCTGTATGGGAGATGATTCCCCACCTCTGACCAATTTCAGAATTGTTTACCGCTGGAGCAAGTGCCCTGATAGGGTTTTCCTCTGTATAACTGGTGGGTTCAGGGGTTTTTTTCGTTTATGGTTCAAGTTAGATTTTATTCCTCTTTTATGTATTTATAGATATAAGCATGGAAATAATTCATTCCTATAAATACATCTGTGTGAAGGGAAGAACATTTTTCTGTTTTATTTTTAAATTTTATATTTTAAAATTTTGAAATTTAATTTTATTTACTTTTTTATACAGCGGCTTATTATTAGTTATGTATTTTATGCATATACCTGTATACAGGTCAATCTCAAACTCCCAACTCATCCCACCACCACCACCCCATGGCTTCCCTCACTTGGTGTCCATACGTTTGTTCTCTACCTCTGTGTCTCTGTTTCTTCCCTGCAAACCAGTTCATCTGTACCATTTTTCTAGGTTCCACATATATGCATTAAAATACAATATCTGTTTTTCTCTTTCTGACTTACTTCATTCTGTATGACATTCTCTAGATCCATCGATGTCTCTACAAATGACCCAGTTTCATTCCTTTTTATGGCCGAGTAATATTCCATTTTATATATGTACCCCATCTTTATCCATTCATCTGTCTGTGGGTATTTAGTTTGCTTCCATTACCTGGCTATTGTAAATAGTGCTGCAATGAACCTTGTGGTGAATGTGCCTTTTGTATTTATGGTTGCCTCTGGGTATATGCCCAAAAGTGGGATTGCTGGGTCAGATGGTAATTCTATTTCTCGTTTTTTAAAGGAAACTCCATACTGTTCTCCATAGTGACTGTATCAATTTACATTCCCACCAATAGTGGAAGAGGGCTCCTTTTGTCCACACCCTCCCCAGAATTTGTTGTCTGTAGATTTTCTGATGATGCCGATTCTAAAAGGTGTGAGGTGATACCTCATTGTAGTTTTGATTTGCATCTCTCTAATAATTAGTGCTCTTGAGCAGATTTTCATGTGCGTCTTGGCCATCTCTGTGTCTTCTTTGAAGAAACGTCTCTTTAGATCTTCTGCCCATTTTTGTATTGGGTTGTTTGTTTTTTTAATAAGCTGCATGAGCTGTTTATATATATTGGAGATTAAACCTTTGTCCATTGATTCGTTTGCAACTATTTTCGCCCCTTCTGAGGGATGCCTTTTTCCATTCCCGTGTTTTTAACCAAAAAAGAAAGAAAGAAAAAGAAGCAGAACACTAATGTGCATAAAATATGCCTTTTGAAACGGTCGTTTTGAAATATGGACGTCCTTTAAATTTTTTGGTTGATATGTGGCCCCAGGATTTGTTTTCAGGGCAGGTGTCATTTACAGGCCTGCAATGATTTTGAATATCAACTGACCATTAGCACTGGGATTAAAGCTGCTGTTGTGTGAAACGGCCACTAGGTGGCAGCAGTTCTCCCTTAACACATCTGGTTACTAGGGCAACAGAGCCTCAATGGACGTCCTGTTCTAGATTGGAATTGAGAATGGATTGTGCCAGGAGAAAGCACCTCAAGTTTGACTCCCTACTTCTTGTTCGTATTTTTAATTTAATTTTTTTATTTTTTATTATAGCAAGTTTGATTACAATGTTTGGCTTGTTGTAGGTGTGGAAGATGTGGTTCTTTTACACATATACAGATGTCTGTTCTTCCTGGGATCCTTTTCCCATGTACGTTATGACAGAATGTTGAGTAGTCTTCTCTTGGTATTCCGTAGGTCTTGGTGATTATATATGTCACCTCTGTTTGTATATGTCTGTTAACCCCGATATCGTAATGAAACCAATCCTCACACCTTTCCATTGGTGAACCATAAGTTTGTTTAATGAATCTACGATTGCACTTCTCAGTGGAAATGACTGCCCTGGTTTCTATTTTAGGTAACAGCTATAAGTGATATGAAATGATATGTGTCTTTCACTTTCTGACTTACTCCAAGTCACGTGATTACCTCTAGACTCATCTACGGTGCTGCAAATGGCATTGTGTCCTTATTTTCCTTGGCTTCTATTCTGCCTTAGCGAGGTCCATTTTCAACAATGTGATTCCCTGAGGGTTGTGGATTAGCTGACCTGGGCAGCCTTACCCTGCCGGCCGGCCCTCCCCAGGTCTGCCTGGTTGAGGTCAATATAAACAGCGCTCCAGGCAGCAATAGCCCCTGAAGCTGTGCCTGAGTCTATATTCTCTGCCCCGTCAGCAGTCTCGGGGCTGTGCTGGTGGGAGGGAGTGAGGGGCCACAGCTTTGTTTGTGGCCCGGTTGAGTGGGGTTCTGCTGGCCTTTCTGCAGGAGTTGCCAGGCTGCCACCTGTAAAGAAGAGGATGTGTCACCCATACCTTCCGCTGGAATTTCTCTCCGGACAGAGGTGAGGAAGGAAAAAAGCAGTGGGGGCCGGGACAAGAGGGGTATCTCAGGCAGGACAATGGAAAGCTTCCGGAAGAGCGCCCGGGGCCAGGATCACCCTGGCTGGCCTGCAGTCACCAAGTTGGCCTGCGTGCTGTCGCTGGTGTGGCTCCACGGCCCTTCCTCTAGGCTTTCAAGCCTTTGTACATATTCAGGTGTTTTACCTGGGAAGGGTGGGAACAGTTCAGCAGCAGCTGGCCTGGGGCTCAGCTCACCTTTATTCAGAGATGCCTCGGCACGGTCCCCCAGCTTTGCAATGAGGACGCTCCTTGCATGGGGGGTGGGTTGCTGGCTGTATGGGAGATGATTCCCCACCTCTGACCAATTTCAGAATTGTTTACCGCTGGAGCAAGTGCCCTGATAGGGTTTTCCTCTGTATAACTGGTGGGTTCAGGGTTTTTTTTCGTTTATGGTTCAAGTTAGATTTTATTCCTCTTTTATGTATTTATAGATATAACATGGAAATAATTCATTCCTATAAATACATCTGTGTGAAGGGAAGAACATTTTTCTGTTTTATTTTTAAATTTTATATTTTAAAATTTTGAAATTTAATTTTATTTACTTTTTATACAGCGGCTTATTATTAGTTATGTATTTTATGCATATACATGTATACAGGTCAATCCCAATCTCCCAACTCATCCCACCACCACCACCCCATGGCTTCCCACACTTGGTGTCCATACGTTTGTTCTCTACCTCTGTGTCTCTGTTTCTTCCCTGCAAACCAGTTCATCTGTACCATCTTTTAGGTTCCACATATATGCATTAATATAAAATATTTGATTTCCTATTTCTGACTTACTTCATTCTGTATGACAGTCTCTAGATCCATCGATGTCTCTACAAATGACCCAGTTTCATTCCTTTTTATGGCCGAGTAATATTCCATTTTATATATGTACCCCATCTTTATCCATTCATCTGTCTGTGGGCATTTAGGTTGCTTCCATTAACTGGCTATTGTAAATAGTGCTGCAATGAACCTTGTGGTCAATGTGCCTTTTTGATTTATGGTTGTCTCTGGGTATATGCCCAAAAGTGGGATTGCTGGGTCAGATGGTAATTCTATTTCTCGTTTTTTAAAGGAAACTCCATACTGTTCTCCATAGTGACTGTATCAATTTACATTCCCACCAATAGTGGAAGAGGGCTCCTTTTGTCCACACCCTCCCCAGAATTTGTTGTCTGTAGATTTTCTGATGATGCCGATTCTAACAGGTGTGAGGTGATACCTCATTGTAGTTTTGATTTGCATCTCTCTAATAATTAGTGCTCTTGAGCAGCTTTTCATGTGCGACTTGGCCATCTCTGTGTCTTCTTTGAAGAAACGTCTCTTTAGATCTTCTGCCCATTTTTGTATTGGGTTGTTTGTTTTTTTAATAAGCTGCATGAGCTGTTTATATATATTGGAGATTAAACCTTTGTCCATTGATTCGTTTGCAACTATTTTCGCCCCTTCTGAGGGATGCCTTTTTCCATTCCCGTGTTTTTAACCAAAAAAAGAAAGAAAGAAAAAGAAGCAGAACACTAATGTGCATAAAATATGCCTTTTGAAAAACGGTCGTTTTGAAATATGGACGTCCTTTAAATTTTTTGGTCGATATGTGACCCCAGGATTTGTTTTCAGGGCAGGTGTCATTTACAGGCCTGCAATGATTTTGAATATCAACTGACCATTAGCACTGGGATTAAAGATGCTGTTGTGTGAAACGGCCACTAGGTGGCAGCATTTCTCCCTTAACACATCTGGTTACTAGGGCAACAGAGCCTCAATGGAAGTCATGTTCTAGATTGGAATTTAGAATGGAATGTGCCAGGAGAAAGCCCCTCAAGTTTGACTCCCTACTTCTTGTTCGTATTTTTAATTTAATTTTTTTATTTTTTATTATAGCAAGTTTGATTACAATGTTTGGCTTGTTGTAGGTGTGGAAGATGTGGTTCTTTTACACATATACAGATGTCTGTTCTTCCTGGGATCCTTTTCCCATGTACGTTATGACAGAATGTTGAGTAGTCTTCTCTTGGTATTCCGTAGGTCTTTGGTGATTATATATGTCACCTCTGTTTGTATATGTCTGTTAACCCCGATATCGTAATGAAACCTATCCTCACACCTTTCCATTGGTGAACCATAAGTTTGTTTAATGAATCTATGATTGCACTTCTCAGTGGAAATGACTGCCCTGGTTTCTATTTTAGGTAACACCTATAAGTGATATGAAATGATATGTGTCTTTCACTTTCTGACTTACTCCAAGTCACGTGATTACCTCTAGACTCATCTACGGTGCTGCAAATGGCATTGTGTCCTTATTTTCCTTGGCTTCTATTCTGCCTTAGCGAGGTCCATTTTCAACAATGTGATTCCCTGAGGGTTGTGGATTAGCTGACCTGGGCAGCCTTACCCTGCCGGCCGGCCCTCCCCAGGTCTGCCTGGTTGAGGTCAATATAAACAGCGCTCCAGGCAGCAATAGCCCCTGAAGCTGTGCCTGACTCCATATTCTCTGCCCCGTCAGCAGTCTCGGGGCTGTGCTGGTGGCAGGGAGTGAGGGGCCACAGCTTTGTTGGCGGCCCGGTGTGAGTGGGGTTCTGCTGGCCTTTCTGCAGGAGTTGCCAGGCTGCCACCTGTAAAGAAGAGGATGTGTCACCCATACCTTCCGCTGGAATTTCTCTCCGGACAGAGTTGAGGAAGGAAAAAAGCAGTGGGGGCCGGGACAAGAGGGGTATCTCAGGCAGGACAATGGAAAGCTTCCGGAAGAGCGCCCGGGGCCAGGATCACCCTGGCTGGCCTGCAGTCACCAAGTTGGCCTGCGTGCTGTCGCTGGTGTGGCTCCACGGCCCTTCCTCTAGGCTTTCAAGCCTTTGTACATATTCAGGTGTTTTACCTGGGAAGGGTGGGAACAGTTCAGCAGCAGCTGGCCTGGGGCTCAGCTCACCTTTATTCAGAGATGCCTCGGCACGGTCCCCCAGCTTTGCAATGAGGACGCTCCTTGCATGGGGGGTGGGTTGCTGGCTGTATGGGAGATGATTCCCCACCTATGACCAATTTCAGAATTGTTTACCGCTGGAGCAAGTGCCCTGATAGGATTTTCCTCTGTATAAATGGTGGGTTCAGGGTTTTTTTTCGTTTATGGTTCAATTTAGATTTTATTCCTCTTTTATGTATTTATAGATATAAGCATGGAAATAATTCATTCCTATAAATACATCTGTGTGAAGGGAAGAACTTTTTTCTGTTTTATTTTTAAATTTTATATTTTAAAATTTTGAAATTTAATTTTATTTACTTTTTTATACAGCGGCTTACTATTAGTTATCTATTTTATGCATATACATGTATACAGGTCAATCTCAAACTCCCAACTCATCCCACCACCACCACCCCATGGCTTCCCACACTTGGTGTCCATACGTTTGTTCTCTACCTCTGTGTCTCTATTTCTTCCCTGCAAACCAGTTCATCTGTACCATTTTTTAGGTTCCACATATATGCATTAATATACAATATTTGTTTTCCTCTTTCTGACTTACTTCATTCTGTATGACAGTCTCTAGATCCATCGATGTCTCTACAAATGACCCAGTTTCATTCCTTTTTATGGCCGAGTAATATTCCATTTTATATATGTACCCCATCTTTATCCATTCATCTGTCTGTGGGCATTTAGGTTGCTTCCATTACCTGGCTATTGTAAATAGTGCTGCAATGAACCTTGTGGTGAATGTGCCTTTTTGATTTATGGTTGTCTCTGGGTATATGCCCAACAGTGGGATTGCTGGGTCAGATGGTAATTCTATTTCTAGTTTTTTAAAGGAAACTCCATACTGTTCTCCATAGTGACTGTATCAATTTACATTACCACCAATAGGGGAAGAGGGGTCCTTTTGTCCACACCCTCCCCAGAATTTGTTGTTTGTAGATTTTCTGATGATGCCGATTCTAACAGGTGTGAGGTGATACCTCATTGTAGTTTTGATTTGCATTTCTCTAATAATTAGTGCTCTTGAGCAGCTTTTCATGTGCGTCTTGGCCATCTCTCTGTCTTCTTTGAAGAAACGTCTCTTTAGATCTTCTGCCCATTTTTGTATTGGGTTGTTTGTTTTTTTAATAAGCTGCATGAGCTGTTTATTTATATTGGAGATTAAACCTTTGTCCATTGATTCGTTTGCAACTATTTTCGCCCCTTCTAAGGGATGCCTTTTTCCATTCCTGTGTTTTTAACCAAAAAAGAAAGAAAGAAAAAGAAGCAGAACACTAATGTGCATAAAATATGCCTTTTGAAACGGTCGTTTTGAAATATGGACGTCCTTTAAATTTTTTGGTCGATATGTGGCCCCAGGATTTGTTTTCAGGGCAGGTGTCATTTACAGGCCTGCAATGATTTTGAATATCAACTGACCATTAGCACTGGGATTAAAGCTGCTCTTGTGTGAAATGGCCACTAGCTGGCAGCAGTTCTCCCTTAACACATCTGGTTACTAGGGCAACAGAGCCTCAATGGACGTCGTGTTCTAGATTGGAATTTAGAATGGAATGTGCCAGGAGAAAGCCCCTCATGTTTGACTCCCTACTTCTTGTTCGTATTTTTAATTTATTTTTTTTATTTTTTATTATAGCAAGTTTGATTACAATGTTTGGCTTGTTGTAGGTGTGGAAGATGTGGTTCTTTTACACATATACAGATGTCTGTTCTTCCTGGGATCCTTTTCCCATGTACGTTATGACAGAATGTTGAGTAGTCTTCTCTTGGTATTCCGTAGGTCTTTGGTGATTATATATGTCACCTCTGTTTGTATATGTCTGTTAACCCCGATATCGTAATGAAACCAATCCTCCCACCTTTCCATTGGTGAACCATAAGTTTGTTTAATGAATCTATGATTGCACTTCTCAGTGGAAATGACTGCCCTGGTTTCTATTTTAGGTAACAGCTATAAGTGATATGAAATGATATGTGTCTTTCACTTTCTGACTTACTCCAAGTCACGTGATTACCTCTAGACTCATCTACGGTGCTGCAAATGGCATTGTGTCCTTATTTTCCTTGGCTTCTATTCTGCCTTAGGGAGGTCCATTTTCAACAATGTGATTCCCTGAGGGTTGTGGATTAGCTGACCTGGGCAGCCTTACCCTGCCGGCCGGCCCTCCCCAGGTCTGCCTGGTTGAGGTCAATATAAACAGCGCTCCAGGCAGCAATAGCCCCTGAAGCTGTGCCTGAGTCCATATTCTCTGCCCCGTCAGCAGTCTCGGGGCTGTGCTGGTGGGAGGGAGTGAGGGGCCACAGCTTTGTTGGTGGCCCGGTTGAGTGGGGTTCTGCTGGCCTTTCTGCAGGAGTTGCCAGGCTGCAACCTGTAAAGAAGAGGATGTGTCACCCATACCTTCCGCTGGAATTTCTCTCCGGACAGAGGTGAGGAAGGAAAAAAGCAGTGGGGGCCGGGACAAGAGGGGTATCTCAGGCAGGACAATGGAAAGCTTCCGGAAGAGCGCCCGGGGCCAGGATCACCCTGGCTGGCCTGCAGTCACCAAGTTGGCCTGCGTGCTGTCGCTGGTGTGGCTCCACGGCCCTTCCTCTAGGCTTTCAAGCCTTTGTACATATTCAGGTGTTTTACCTGGGAAGGGTGGGAACAGTTCAGCAGCAGCTGGCCTGGGGCTCAGCTCACCTTTATTCAGAGATGCCTCGGCACGGTCCCCCAGCTTTGCAATGAGGACGCTCCTTGCATGGGGAGTGGGTTGCTGGCTGTATGGGAGATGATTCCCCACCTCTGACCAATTTCAGAATTGTTTACCGCTGGAGCAAGTGCCCTGATAGGGTTTTCCTCTGTATAACTGGTGGGTTCAGGGTTTTTTTTCGTTTATGGTTCAAGTTAGATTTTATTCCTCTTTTATGTATTTATAGATATAACATGGAAATAATTCATTCCTATAAATACATCTGTGTGAAGGGAAGAACATTTTTCTGTTTTATTTTTAAATTTTATATTTTAAAATTTTGAAATTTAATTTTATTTACTTTTTATACAGCGGCTTATTATTAGTTATGTATTTTATGCATATACATGTATACAGGTCAATCCCAATCTCCCAACTCATCCCACCACCACCACCCCATGGCTTCCCACACTTGGTGTCCATACGTTTGTTCTCTACCTCTGTGTCTCTGTTTCTTCCCTGCAAACCAGTTCATCTGTACCATCTTTTAGGTTCCACATATATGCATTAATATAAAATATTTGATTTCCTATTTCTGACTTACTTCATTCTGTATGACAGTCTCTAGATCCATCGATGTCTCTACAAATGACCCAGTTTCATTCCTTTTTATGGCCGAGTAATATTCCATTTTATATATGTACCCCATCTTTATCCATTCATCTGTCTGTGGGCATTTAGGTTGCTTCCATTAACTGGCTATTGTAAATAGTGCTGCAATGAACCTTGTGGTCAATGTGCCTTTTTGATTTATGGTTGTCTCTGGGTATATGCCCAAAAGTGGGATTGCTGGGTCAGATGGTAATTCTATTTCTCGTTTTTTAAAGGAAACTCCATACTGTTCTCCATAGTGACTGTATCAATTTACATTCCCACCAATAGTGGAAGAGGGCTCCTTTTGTCCACACCCTCCCCAGAATTTGTTGTCTGTAGATTTTCTGATGATGCCGATTCTAACAGGTGTGAGGTGATACCTCATTGTAGTTTTGATTTGCATCTCTCTAATAATTAGTGCTCTTGAGCAGCTTTTCATGTGCGACTTGGCCATCTCTGTGTCTTCTTTGAAGAAACGTCTCTTTAGATCTTCTGCCCATTTTTGTATTGGGTTGTTTGTTTTTTTAATAAGCTGCATGAGCTGTTTATATATATTGGAGATTAAACCTTTGTCCATTGATTCGTTTGCAACTATTTTCGCCCCTTCTGAGGGATGCCTTTTTCCATTCCCGTGTTTTTAACCAAAAAAAGAAAGAAAGAAAAAGAAGCAGAACACTAATGTGCATAAAATATGCCTTTTGAAAAACGGCCGTTTTGAAATATGGACGTCCTTTAAATTTTTTGGTCGATATGTGACCCCAGGATTTGTTTTCAGGGCAGGTGTCATTTACAGGCCTGCAATGATTTTGAATATCAACTGACCATTAGCACTGTGATTAAAGATGCTGTTGTGTGAAACGGACACTAGGTGGCAGCAGTTCTCCCTTAACACATCTGGTTACTATGGCAACAGAGCCTCAATGGAAGTCATGTTCTAGATTGGAATTTAGAATGGAATGTGCCAGGAGAAAGCCCCTCAAGTTTGACTCCCTACTTCTTGTTCGTATTTTTAATTTAATTTTTTTATTTTTTATTATAGCAAGTTTGATTACAATGTTTGGCTTGTTGTAGGTGTGGAAGATGTGGTTCTTTTACACATATACAGATGTCTGTTCTTCCTGGGATCCTTTTCCCATGTACGTTATGACAGAATGTTGAGTAGTCTTCTCTTGGTATTCCGTAGGTCTTTGGTGATTATATATGTCACCTCTGTTTGTATATGTCTGTTAACCCCGATATCGTAATGAAACCTATCCTCACACCTTTCCATTGGTGAACCATAAGTTTGTTTAATGAATCTATGATTGCACTTCTCAGTGGAAATGACTGCCCTGGTTTCTATTTTAGGTAACACCTATAAGTGATATGAAATGATATGTGTCTTTCACTTTCTGACTTACTCCAAGTCACGTGATTACCTCTAGACTCATCTACGGTGCTGCAAATGGCATTGTGTCCTTATTTTCCTTGGCTTCTATTCTGCCTTAGGGAGGTCCATTTTCAACAATGTGATTCCCTGAGGGTTGCGGATTAGCTGACCTGGGCAGCCTTACCCTGCCGGCCGGCCCTCCCCAGGTCTGCCTGGTTGAGGTCAATATAAACAGCGCTCCAGGCAGCAATAGCCCCTGAAGCTGTGCCTGACTCCATATTCTCTGCCCCGTCAGCAGTCTCGGGGCTGTGCTGGTGGGAGGGAGTGAGGGGCCACAGCTTTGTTGGTGGCCCGGTGTGAGTGGGGTTCTGCTGGCCTTTCTGCAGGAGTTGCCAGGCTGCCACCTGTAAAGAAGAGGATGTGTCACCCATACCTTCCGCTGGAATTTCTCTCCGGACAGAGTTGAGGAAGGAAAAAAGCAGTGGGGGCCGGGACAAGAGGGGTATCTCAGGCAGGACAATGGAAAGCTTCCGGAAGAGCGCCCGGGGCCAGGATCACCCTGGCTGGCCTGCAGTCACCAAGTTGGCCTGCGTGCTGTCGCTGGTGTGGCTCCACGGCCCTTCCTCTAGGCTTTCAAGCCTTTGTACATATTCAGGTGTTTTACCTGGGAAGGGTGGGAACAGTTCAGCAGCAGCTGGCCTGGGGCTCAGCTCACCTTTATTCAGAGATGCCTCGGCACGGTCCCCCAGCTTTGCAATGAGGACGCTCCTTGCATGCGGGGTGGGTTGCTGGCTGTATGGGAGATGATTCCCCACCTCTGACCAATTTCAGAATTGTTTACCGCTGGAGCAAGTGCCCTGATAGGGTTTTCCTCTGTATAACTGGTGGGTTCAGGGTTTTTTTTCGTTTATGGTTCAAGTTAGATTTTATTCCTCTTTTATGTATTTATAGATATAAGCATGGAAATAATTCATTCCTATAAATACATCTGTGTGAAGGGAAGAACTTTTTTCTGTTTTATTTTTAAATTTTGAAATTTAATTTTATTTACTTTTTTATACAGAGGGTTATTATTAGTTATGTATTTTATGCATATACATGTATACAGGTCAATCTCAAACTCCCAACTCATCCCACCACCACCACCCCATGGCTTCCCACACTTGGTGTCCATACGTTTGTTCTCTACCTCTGTGTCTCTATTTCTTCCCTGCAAACCAGTTCATCTGTACCATTTTTTAGGTTCCACATATATGCATTAATATACAATATTTGTTTTCCTCTTTCTGACTTACTTCATTCTGTATGAGAGTCTCTAGATCCATCGATGTCTCTACAAATGACCCAGTTTCATTCCTTTTTATGGCCGAGTAATATTCCATTTTATATATGTACCCCATCTTTATCCATTCATCTGTCTGTGGGCATTTAGGTTGCTTCCATTACCTGGCTATTGTAAATAGTGCTGCAATGAACCTTGTGGTGAATGTGCCTTTTTGATTTATGGTTGTCTCTGGGTATATGCCCAACAGTGGGATTGCTGGGTCAGATGGTAATTCTATTTCTAGTTTTTTAAAGGAAACTCCATACTGTTCTCCATAGTGACTGTATCAATTTACATTACCACCAATAGGGGAAGAGGGATCCTTTTGTCCACACCCTCCCCAGAATTTGTTGTTTGTAGATTTTCTGATGATGCCGATTCTAACAGGTGTGAGGTGATACCTCATTGTAGTTTTGATTTGCATCTCTCTAATAATTAGTGCTCTTGAGCAGATTTTCATGTGCGTCTTGGCCATCTCTGTGTCTTCTTTGAAGAAACGTCTCTTTAGATCTTCTGCCCATTTTTGTATTGGGTTGTTTGTTTTTTTAATAAGCTGCATGAGCTGTTTATTTATATTGGAGATTAAACCTTTGTCCATTGATTCGTTTGCAACTATTTTCGCCCCTTCTGAGGGATGCCTTTTTCCATTCCTGTGTTTTTAACCAAAAAAGAAAGAAAGAAAAAGAAGCAGAACACTAATGTGCATAAAATATGCCTTTTGAAACGGTCGTTTTGAAATATGGACGTCCTTTAAATTTTTTGGTCGATATGTGGCCCCAGGATTTGTTTTCAGGGCAGGTGTCATTTACAGGCCTGCAATGATTTTGAATATCAACTGACCATTAGCACTGGGATTAAAGCTGCTCTTGTGTGAAATGGCCACTAGCTGGCAGCAGTTCTCCCTTAACACATCTGGTTACTAGGGCAACAGAGCCTCAATGGACGTCGTGTTCTAGATTGGAATTTAGAATGGAATGTGCCAGGAGAAAGCCCCTCATGTTTGACTCCCTACTTCTTGTTCGTATTTTTAATTTATTTTTTTTATTTTTTATTATAGCAAGTTTGATTACAATGTTTGGCTTGTTGTAGGTGTGGAAGATGTGGTTCTTTTACACATATACAGATGTCTGTTCTTCCTGGGATCCTTTTCCCATGTACGTTATGACAGAATGTTGAGTAGTCTTCTCTTGGTATTCCGTAGGTCTTTGGTGATTATATATGTCACCTCTGTTTGTATATGTCTGTTAACCCCGATATCGTAATGAAACCAATCCTCCCACCTTTCCATTGGTGAACCATAAGTTTGTTTAATGAATCTATGATTGCACTTCTCAGTGGAAATGACTGCCCTGGTTTCTATTTTAGGTAACAGCTATAAGTGATATGAAATGATATGTGTCTTTCACTTTCTGACTTACTCCAAGTCACGTGATTACCTCTAGACTCATCTACGGTGCTGCAAATGGCATTGTGTCCTTATTTTCCTTGGCTTCTATTCTGCCTTAGCGATGTCCATTTTCAACAATGTGATTCCCTGAGGGTTGTGGATTAGCTGACCTGGGCAGCCTTACCCTGCCGGCCGGCCCTCCCCAGGTCTGCCTGGTTGAGGTCAATATAAACAGCGCTCCAGGCAGCAATAGCCCCTGAAGCTGTGCCTGACTCCATATTCTCTGCCCCGTCAGCAGTCTCGGGGCTGTGCTGGTGGGAGGGAGTGAGGGGCCACAGCTTTGTTGGCGGCCCGGTGTGAGTGGGGTTCTGCTGGCCTTTCTGCAGGAGTTGCCAGGCTGCCACCTGTAAAGAAGAGGATGTGTCACCCATACCTTCCGCTGGAATTTCTCTCCGGACAGAGTTGAGGAAGGAAAAAAGCAGTGGGGGCCGGGACAAGAGGGGTATCTCAGGCAGGACAATGGAAAGCTTCCGGAAGAGCGCCCGGGGCCAGGAT
Organism: Mesoplodon bidens; assembly: GCF_964165515.1. Lineage (NCBI taxonomy): Eukaryota > Metazoa > Chordata > Mammalia > Artiodactyla > Ziphiidae > Mesoplodon > Mesoplodon bidens. The sequence goes on along the minus strand of NW_027672613.1, from coordinate 53,750 downwards.
CACCCTGGCTGGCCTGCAGTCACCAAGTTGGCCTGCGTGCTGTCGCTGGTGTGGCTCCACGGCCCTTCCTCTAGGCTTTCAAGCCTTTGTACATATTCAGGTGTTTTACCTGGGAAGGGTGGGAACAGTTCAGCAGCAGCTGGCCTGGGGCTCAGCTCACCTTTATTCAGAGATGCCTCGGCACGGTCCCCCAGCTTTGCAATGAGGACGCTCCTTGCATGGGGGGTGGGTTGCTGGCTGTATGGGAGATGATTCCCCACCTCTGACCAATTTCAGAATTGTTTACCGCTGGAGCAAGTGCCCTGATAGGGTTTTCCTCTGTATAACTGGTGGGTTCAGGGTTTTTTTTCGTTTATGGTTCAAGTTAGATTTTATTCCTCTTTTATGTATTTATAGATATAACATGGAAATAATTCATTCCTATAAATACATCTGTGTGAAGGGAAGAACATTTTTCTGTTTTATTTTTAAATTTTATATTTTAAAATTTTGAAATTTAATTTTATTTACTTTTTATACAGCGGCTTATTATTAGTTATGTATTTTATGCATATACATGTATACAGGTCAATCCCAATCTCCCAACTCATCCCACCACCACCACCCCATGGCTTCCCACACTTGGTGTCCATACGTTTGTTCTCTACCTCTGTGTCTCTGTTTCTTCCCTGCAAACCAGTTCATCTGTACCATCTTTTAGGTTCCACATATATGCATTAATATAAAATATTTGATTTCCTATTTCTGACTTACTTCATTCTGTATGACAGTCTCTAGATCCATCGATGTCTCTACAAATGACCCAGTTTCATTCCTTTTTATGGCCGAGTAATATTCCATTTTATATATGTACCCCATCTTTATCCATTCATCTGTCTGTGGGCATTTAGGTTGCTTCCATTAACTGGCTATTGTAAATAGTGCTGCAATGAACCTTGTGGTCAATGTGCCTTTTTGATTTATGGTTGTCTCTGGGTATATGCCCAAAAGTGGGATTGCTGGGTCAGATGGTAATTCTATTTCTCGTTTTTTAAAGGAAACTCCATACTGTTCTCCATAGTGACTGTATCAATTTACATTCCCACCAATAGTGGAAGAGGGCTCCTTTTGTCCACACCCTCCCCAGAATTTGTTGTCTGTAGATTTTCTGATGATGCCGATTCTAACAGGTGTGAGGTGATACCTCATTGTAGTTTTGATTTGCATCTCTCTAATAATTAGTGCTCTTGAGCAGCTTTTCATGTGCGACTTGGCCATCTCTGTGTCTTCTTTGAAGAATCGTCTCTTTAGATCTTCTGCCCATTTTTGTATTGGGTTGTTTGTTTTTTTAATAAGCTGCATGAGCTGTTTATATATATTGGAGATTAAACCTTTGTCCATTGATTCGTTTGCAACTATTTTCGCCCCTTCTGAGGGATGCCTTTTTCCATTCCCGTGTTTTTAACCAAAAAAAGAAAGAAAGAAAAAGAAGCAGAACACTAATGTGCATAAAATATGCCTTTTGAAAAACGGCCGTTTTGAAATATGGACGTCCTTTAAATTTTTTGGTCGATATGTGACCCCAGGATTTGTTTTCAGGGCAGGTGTCATTTACAGGCCTGCAATGATTTTGAATATCAACTGACCATTAGCACTGGGATTAAAGATGCTGTTGTGTGAAACGGACACTAGGTGGCAGCAGTTCTCCTTTACCAAATCTGGTTACTAGGGCAACAGAGCCTCAATGGAAGTCGTGTTGTAGGTTGTAATTTAGAATGGAACGTGCCAGGAAAAAGCCCCTTAAGTTTGTCTCACTACTTCTTGTTCGTTTTTTTAATTTAATTTTTATTTTTTATCACAGCAAGTTTGATTACAATGTTTGGCTTGTTGTAGGTGTGCAAGATGTGGTTCTTTCACACATATACATATATCTGTTCTTGCTGGGATCCTTTTCCCATGTACGTTATGACAGAATGTTGAGTAGTCCTCTCTTGGTATTCCATAGGTGTTTGGTGATTATATATTTCACCTGTGTTGGTATATGCCTGTTAACCCCAATATCCTAATGTATCCAATCCTCACACCTTTCCATTGGTGAACCATAAGTTTGTTTAATGAATCTGTGATTGCCCTTCTCTGTGGAAATATCTTCACTGGTATCAATGTTTCGGTAACACCTCTAAGTGATATCATACGATATGTGTCTTTCTCTTTCTGACTTACTACAAGTCACGTGATTACCTCTAGACTCATCTACGGTGCTGCAAATGGCATTGTGTCCTTTCTTTCCTTGGCTAATATTCTGTCTGTACATGTACCAGTTCTTCTTTGTCCACTCATCTGTTGATGGAGTTTTCGGTTGCTTCCATGTCATGGCTATTGTAATGCTGCGGCAATGCACATTTGCCTGCCTGTGTCTTTCCAATTCTGTCTTCTTAGGTTATAGGCCCAGGAGTGGGCCTGCTGGATCATATGGTAGCAAAATGTTTACCTTGTAGAGGCACCTCCATTCTGTTCTCATTAGTGGCTCTTACCAGGTTACGTCCCACTTAAAGTTGAATTTATGCTATTCTCCACAACATTTCCAGCATTTATTGTTTGTAGTATTTTTGCTGATGTTTATTCTGACTAGTGTGAGCTGATACCACTTTGTGGTTGGATTTGCATGCGTCTCATAATCCCTTGAAATTGAGCTTTCTGGCATGTCCTTTTTTTCTTCAAACTGTGAGTACGGCTTACCTCTTCAAATTGTTTTCGTGAAGTATGTGTGACATTTAGAAATACTTTGGCCATTACCTCCCTCAAGACATTTTGAGGGCAGGTTTCATTCACAGCCCTCCAGTACTGGTGCATATGAAGTGGCCCTTAGCAGAGGTTTTAAAGCTGCTGTTGCAGGTAATGGCCAGAGGGCGGCAGCATTTCTGCTTTTCCCAATCTGGTAACTAGGGAAACAGACCATCCTGGCAGTGGTGCTCCTCGGTTTTATATTAGGGTGGAATGTGCCCCCAAAAGCTGATGTCTCCTTACTTATGTTTGTTTTATAAATTGAATTTATATATTTTTTAAATTGGAGTCATATTCCATTGTGTACATGGACCACTTCTTCTTTGTGCATTCCTCTGTTGATGGACATTTCCGTAGCTTCCAAGTGTTGGCTATGGTAAATATTGCTGGAGTGCAGGATTGCCAGCCTGTGTCTTTTTTTTTTTTTTTTTTTTTTTTTTTTGCGGTACGTGGGCCTCTCACTGCCGTGGACCCTCCCATTGCAGAGCACAGGCTCCGGACGCGCAGGCCCAGCAGGCATAGCTCACGGGACCAGCCGCTACGTGGCACGTGGGATCTTCCCAAACCGGGGCATGAACCCGTGTCCCCTGCATTGGCAGGCGGACTCTCAACCACTGCGCCACCAGTGAAGCCCAGCCTGTGTCTTTTTGATTCTCTTCCCCTCAGGTGATAGGCCCCGCAGTGGGTATGTTTGATTGAATCGTAGCTCAGTATTTACCTTTACAAGGCACCTCATTTTTGTTTTCATTACTGGCTCTTACCATGTCCCACGTTGAACCAAGGGTAGGCATTTCTCCAAAACCCCTTCAGCATTTATTGTTTGCAGAATTTCTGCTGATGGCCATTCTGACTGGTGTGAGCTGATAGGTTTTTGTAATTTGGATTTGCATATCTTTAATTACTCCTAATGTTGAGCATTTTTCCATGCCTTTTAAATTTCTCGTACAGAAAAACGGAGAGTACAATTAACCTCTTGAAATTGTCTTCTTGGATGGTTGCCCTCTTTTGAATTGTTTGGTCAATTTTCGACCCCAGGATTGTTTTTGAGGGCAGGTGTCATTCACAGGCCTGCAGTGAGTGTGAATATTTAGTGACCATTAGCACTGGGTTTAAAGCTGCTGTTGTGGGAAATGGCCACAAGGCGGCAGCATTTCTCCATTCCCAAATCTGGTTGCTAGGGCAGCAGAGCCTTTCTGGGACCAATGGAATACAGAAGAAGGCATCATTGAAGTCTAATACAGAATACCATGTCCTGGTGGATGGTAGAATGACCAGCAGGGTGTAGGAATTAGGAACTACTGGATGTATATCCTCGGTGGCTTCACTGAGTGTCCTGACATCCTTTACCAGGTCCCCAGCAGCCCACGGGGCTCTCGTGGTCAGGGCAACGCCAGGTTATGGAACTCACCTGTGCAAGTACCCATCAGCCCACGGGGCTCTCATGGTCACGCCACTCCAAGGTTATGGAGCTCACCTGTGCAACTACCCAGCAGCCCATGGGGTCTCGTGATCAGGCCCCTCCCAGGATATGGAGCTCCCCTGAGCAGATACCACGGCAGGGCTGGGCACACAGGAACCGTGCACATAGCCCTCATTGCAGAGTACCCGAGATCGCCTGTCACTCAGAGCTGACACAGAGCACCTCAGAGCAGGTCTTGATCTAACAAACAGCAGCTCCGACAGGTCTGTGACCCTGGGCATCACTCTGTGCGGCCTCCCTCTGCCTGGTCTTCCAGAGACTTCCACTGCAGCCGGGGCACCAGGCCCCTGTCTCCAACCATCACCCATCCTCTCCCTGACTCCTGGGTTCCTCTCATTAGGAGAGGGTCTTCTTGAAGTTGTCTCCCACTCATGGGCCAGATAAAATGATTAGAAAACAAGCCGGAGCTGCAGTCCCTTATCTATCCTGACTCTCAGGAGCCCACACCTGTTCCTTGGACCTGGCCGGTTCAGCGAGGTCCATTTTCCACGAGGTGAGCCCCTGAGGGGTGAGGATTGGCTGACGTGGGCAGCCTGACCCTGCTGGCCAGCCCTCCCCAGGTGTTCCTGTGTTGAGGTCAATATGAACACCACTCCAGGCAGCAAGAGCCCCTGCAGCTGTGCCTGACGCCATATTCTCTGCCCCATGAGCAGTCTCGGGCTGTGCTGGTGGGAAGGAGCGAGGGGCCACGGCTTTGTGGGTGGCCCGGTGTGATTGGGGCTCTGCTGGACTTTCTGCAGGAGTTGCCAGGATGCCACCTGCTAAAGAAGAGGATGTGTCACCCATACCTTCCGCTGGAATTTCTCCCCGGGCAGAGGTGAGGAAGGAAAAAAGCAGTGGGGGCCGGGACAGGAGGTGTATCTCAGGCAGGGAAATGGAAAGCTTCCAGAAGAGCGCCCGGGGCCAGGACCATCCTGGCTGGCCTGCAGGCACCAAGTCGGCCTGCGTGCTGTCGCTGGTGAGGCTCCACGGCCCTTCCTCTAGGCTTTCAAGTCCTTGTACGTATTCAGGTGTTTTACCTGGGAAGGGTGGGAACAGTTCAGCAGCAGCTGGCCTGAGGCTCAGCTCACGTTTACTCACAGACGCCTCGGCACGGTCCCCCAGCTTTGCAATGAGGACGCTCCTTGCGGGGGGGCTACTGGCTGCATTGGAGATGATTCCCCACCTCTGACCAACTTCAGAACTGTTTACCACTGGACCAAGTGCCCTGATAGGGTTTTCCTCTGTATAACTGGTGGGTCCTGTTTTTTTTTTCTTTTTTGCTTCATGGTAGATTGTATTCCTCTTTTATGTATTTATAGATATAAGCATGGAAATAATTCATTCCTATAAATACATCTGTGTGAAGGGAAGAACTTTCTTGTTTTATTTTAAAAATTTATTTATTTTAAAAATTTTTGAAACTTAATTTTATTTATTTTTTTATACAACAGGTTATTATTAGTTATCTATTTTATACATATACATGTATACAGGTCAATCCCAATCTCCCAAGTCATCCCAACACCACCACACCATGGCTTCCCCCCCTTGGTGTCCATACGTTTGTTCTCTACCTCTGTGTCTCTATTTCTGCCCTGCAAACCGGTTCATCTGTACCATTTTTCTAGGTTCCACATATATGCATTAATATACAGTATTTGTTTTTCTCTTTCTGACTTACTTCACTCTGTTCGACAGTCTCTAGATCCATCGACATCTCTACAAATGACCCAGTTTCATTCCTTTGTATGGCTGAGTAATATTCCATTTTATATATGTACCACATCTTTATCCATTCGTCTGTCTGTGGGCATTTAGGTTGCTTCCATTACCTGGCTATTGTAAATAGTGCTGCAGTGAACAATGTGGTGACTATGTCTTTTTGACTTATGGTTTTCTCTGGGTATATGCCCAGAAGTGGGATTGCTGGATCATACGGTAATTCTATTTTTAGTTTTTTAAGGAACCACCATACTGTTCTCCATAGTGACTGTATCAATTTACATTCCCACCAATAGTGGAAGAGGGTTCCTTTTGTCCACACCCTCCCCAGCATTTGTTGTTTGTAGATTTTCTGATGATGCCCATTCTAACAGGTGTGAGGTGATACCTCATTGTAGTTTTGACTTGCATTTCTCTAATAATTAGTGATGTTGAGCAGCTTTTCATGTGCATCTTGGCCATCTCTGTGTCTTCTTTGAAGAAATGTCTATTTAGATCTTCTACCCATTTTTGTATTGGGTTGTTTGTTTTTTTAATATTAAGCTGCATGAGCTGTTTATATATATTGGAGATTAAACCTTTGTCCATTGATTCGTTTGCAAATATTTCCTCCCATTCTGAGGGTTGCCTTTTTCCATTCCCATTTTGTAACAAAAACAATAAAAAGAAGCAGAACACAAACGTGCGTAAAATATGCCTCTTGAAACTGTCGTTTTGAAATATGGACGTCTTTTGAATGTTTTGGTCGATATACGACCCCAGGATTTGTTTTAAGGGCAGGTGTCATTTACAGGCCTGCAATTATTTTGAATATCAACTGACCATTAGCGCTGGGATTAAAGCTGCTGTTGTGTGAAACGGCCACAAGGTGGCAGCAGTTCTCCTTTACCAAATCTGGTTACTAGGGCAACAGAGCCTCAATGGAAGTCGTGTTGTAGGTTGTAATTTAGAATGGAACGTGCCAGGAAAAAGCCCCTTAAGTTTGTCTCACTACTTCTTGTTCGTTTTTTAAATTTAATTTTTATTTTTTATCACAGCAAGTTTGATTACAATGTTTGGCTTGTTGTAGGTGTGCAAGATGTGGTTCTTTCACACATATACATATATCTGTTCTTGCTGGGATCCTTTTCCCATGTACGTTATGACAGAATGTTGAGTAGTCCTCTCTTGGTATTCCGTAGGTGTTTGGTGATTATATATTTCACCTGTGTTGGTATATGCCTGTTAACCCCAATATCCTAATGTATCCAATCCTCACACCTTTCCATTGGTGAACCATAAGTTTGTTTAATGAATCTGTGATTGCCCTTCTCTGTGGAAATATCTTCACTGGTATCAATGTTTCGGTAACACCTCTAAGTGATATCATACGATATGTGTCTTTCTCTTTCTGACTTACTACAAGTCACGTGATTACCTCTAGACTCATCTACGGTGCTGCAAATGGCATTGTGTCCTTTCTTTCCTTGGCTAATATTCTGTCTGTACATGTACCAGTTCTTCTTTGTCCACTCATCTGTTGATGGAGTTTTCGGTTGCTTCCATGTCATGGCTATTGTAATGCTGCGGCAATGCACATTTGCCTGCCTGTGTCTTTCCAATTCTGTCTTCTTAGGTTATAGGCCCAGGAGTGGGCCTGCTGGATCATATGGTAGCAAAATGTTTACCTTGTAGAGGCACCTCCATTCTGTTCTCATTAGTGGCTCTTACCAGGTTACGTCCCACTTAAAGTTGAATTTATGCTATTCTCCACAACATTTCCAGCATTTATTGTTTGTAGTATTTTTGCTGATGTTTATTCTGACTAGTGTGAGCTGATACCACTTTGTGGTTGGATTTGCATGCGTCTCATAATCCCTTGAAATTGAGCTTTCTGGCATGTCCTTTTTTTCTTCAAACTGTGAGTACGGCTTACCTCTTCAAATTGTTTTCGTGAAGTATGTGTGACATTTAGAAATACTTTGGCCATTACCTCCCTCAAGACATTTTGAGGGCAGGTTTCATTCACAGCCCTCCAGTACTGGTGCATATGAAGTGGCCCTTAGCAGAGGTTTTAAAGCTGCTGTTGCAGGTAATGGCCAGAGGGCGGCAGCATTTCTGCTTTTCCCAATCTGGTAACTAGGGAAACAGACCATCCTGGCAGTGGTGCTCCTCGGTTTTATATTAGGGTGGAATGTGCCCCCAAAAGCTGATGTCTCCTTACTTATGTTTGTTTTATAAATTGAATTTATATATTTTTTAAATTGGAGTCATATTCCATTGTGTACATGGACCACTTCTTCTTTGTGCATTCCTCTGTTGATGGACATTTCCGTAGCTTCCAAGTGTTGGCTATGGTAAATATTGCTGGAGTGCAGGATTGCCAGCCTGTGTCTTTTTTTTTTTTTTTTTTTTTTTTTTTTGCGGTACGTGGGCCTCTCACTGCCGTGGACCCTCCCATTGCAGAGCACAGGCTCCGGACGCGCAGGCCCAGCAGGCATAGCTCACGGGACCAGCCGCTACGTGGCACGTGGGATCTTCCCAAACCGGGGCATGAACCCGTGTCCCCTGCATTGGCAGGCGGACTCTCAACCACTGCGCCACCAGTGAAGCCCAGCCTGTGTCTTTTTGATTCTCTTCCCCTCAGGTGATAGGCCCCGCAGTGGGTATGTTTGATTGAATCGTAGCTCAGTATTTACCTTTACAAGGCACCTCATTTTTGTTTTCATTACTGGCTCTTACCATGTCCCACGTTGAACCAAGGGTAGGCATTTCTCCAAAACCCCTTCAGCATTTATTGTTTGCAGAATTTCTGCTGATGGCCATTCTGACTGGTGTGAGCTGATAGGTTTTTGTAATTTGGATTTGCATATCTTTAATTACTCCTAATGTTGAGCATTTTTCCATGCCTTTTAAATTTCTCGTACAGAAAAACGGAGAGTACAATTAACCTCTTGAAATTGTCTTCTTGGATGGTTGCCCTCTTTTGAATTGTTTGGTCAATTTTCGACCCCAGGATTGTTTTTGAGGGCAGGTGTCATTCACAGGCCTGCAGTGAGTGTGAATATTTAGTGACCATTAGCACTGGGTTTAAAGCTGCTGTTGTGGGAAATGGCCACAAGGCGGCAGCATTTCTCCATTCCCAAATCTGGTTGCTAGGGCAGCAGAGCCTTTCTGGGACCAATGGAATACAGAAGAAGGCATCATTGAAGTCTAATACAGAATACCATGTCCTGGTGGATGGTAGAATGACCAGCAGGGTGTAGGAATTAGGAACTACTGGATGTATATCCTCGGTGGCTTCACTGAGTGTCCTGACATCCTTTACCAGGTCCCCAGCAGCCCACGGGGCTCTCGTGGTCAGGGCAACGCCAGGTTATGGAACTCACCTGTGCAAGTACCCATCAGCCCACGGGGCTCTCATGGTCACGCCACTCCAAGGTTATGGAGCTCACCTGTGCAACTACCCAGCAGCCCATGGGGTCTCGTGATCAGGCCCCTCCCAGGATATGGAGCTCCCCTGAGCAGATACCACGGCAGGGCTGGGCACACAGGAACCGTGCACATAGCCCTCATTGCAGAGTACCCGAGATCGCCTGTCACTCAGAGCTGACACAGAGCACCTCAGAGCAGGTCTTGATCTAACAAACAGCAGCTCCGACAGGTCTGTGACCCTGGGCATCACTCTGTGCGGCCTCCCTCTGCCTGGTCTTCCAGAGACTTCCACTGCAGCCGGGGCACCAGGCCCCTGTCTCCAACCATCACCCATCCTCTCCCTGACTCCTGGGTTCCTCTCATTAGGAGAGGGTCTTCTTGAAGTTGTCTCCCACTCATGGGCCAGATAAAATGATTAGAAAACAAGCCGGAGCTGCAGTCCCTTATCTATCCTGACTCTCAGGAGCCCACACCTGTTCCTTGGACCTGGCCGGTTCAGCGAGGTCCATTTTCCACGAGGTGAGCCCCTGAGGGGTGAGGATTGGCTGACGTGGGCAGCCTGACCCTGCTGGCCAGCCCTCCCCAGGTGTTCCTGTGTTGAGGTCAATATGAACACCACTCCAGGCAGCAAGAGCCCCTGCAGCTGTGCCTGACGCCATATTCTCTGCCCCATGAGCAGTCTCGGGCTGTGCTGGTGGGAAGGAGCGAGGGGCCACGGCTTTGTGGGTGGCCCGGTGTGATTGGGGCTCTGCTGGACTTTCTGCAGGAGTTGCCAGGATGCCACCTGCTAAAGAAGAGGATGTGTCACCCATACCTTCCGCTGGAATTTCTCCCCGGGCAGAGGTGAGGAAGGAAAAAAGCAGTGGGGGCCGGGACAGGAGGTGTATCTCAGGCAGGGAAATGGAAAGCTTCCAGAAGAGCGCCCGGGGCCAGGACCATCCTGGCTGGCCTGCAGGCACCAAGTCGGCCTGCGTGCTGTCGCTGGTGAGGCTCCACGGCCCTTCCTCTAGGCTTTCAAGTCCTTGTACGTATTCAGGTGTTTTACCTGGGAAGGGTGGGAACAGTTCAGCAGCAGCTGGCCTGAGGCTCAGCTCACGTTTACTCACAGACGCCTCGGCACGGTCCCCCAGCTTTGCAATGAGGACGCTCCTTGCGGGGGGGCTACTGGCTGCATTGGAGATGATTCCCCACCTCTGACCAACTTCAGAACTGTTTACCACTGGACCAAGTGCCCTGATAGGGTTTTCCTCTGTATAACTGGTGGGTCCTGTTTTTTTTTTCTTTTTTGCTTCATGGTAGATTGTATTCCTCTTTTATGTATTTATAGATATAAGCATGGAAATAATTCATTCCTATAAATACATCTGTGTGAAGGGAAGAACTTTCTTGTTTTATTTTAAAAATTTATTTATTTTAAAAATTTTTGAAACTTAATTTTATTTATTTTTTTATACAACAGGTTATTATTAGTTATCTATTTTATACATATACATGTATACAGGTCAATCCCAATCTCCCAAGTCATCCCACCACCACCACACCATGGCTTCCCCCCCTTGGTGTCCATACGTTTGTTCTCTACCTCTGTGTCTCTATTTCTGCCCTGCAAACCGGTTCATCTGTACCATTTTTCTAGGTTCCACATATATGCATTAATATACAGTATTTGTTTTTCTCTTTCTGACTTACTTCACTCTGTTCGACAGTCTCTAGATCCATCGACATCTCTACAAATGACCCAGTTTCATTCCTTTGTATGGCTGAGTAATATTCCATTTTATATATGTACCACATCTTTATCCATTCGTCTGTCTGTGGGCATTTAGGTTGCTTCCATTACCTGGCTATTGTAAATAGTGCTGCAGTGAACAATGTGGTGACTATGTCTTTTTGACTTATGGTTTTCTCTGGGTATATGCCCAGAAGTGGGATTGCTGGATCATGTGTTAATTCTATTTTTAGTTTTTTAAGGAACCACCATACTGTTCTCCATAGTGACTGTATCAATTTACATTCCCACCAATAGTGGAAGAGGGTTCCTTTTGTCCACACCCTCCCCAGCATTTGTTGTTTGTAGATTTTCTGACGATGCCCATTCTAACAGGTGTGAGGGGATACCTCATTGTAGTTTTGACTTGCATTTCTCTAATAATTAGTGATGTTGAGCAGCTTTTCATGTGCATCTTGGCCATCTCTGTGTCTTCTTTGAAGAAATGTCTATTTAGATCTTCTACCCATTTTTGTATTGGGTTGTTTGTTTTTTTAATATTAAGCTGCATGAGCTGTTTATATATATTGGAGATTAAACCTTTGTCCATTGATTCGTTTGCAAATATTTCCTCCCATTCTGAGGGTTGCCTTTTTCCATTCCCATTTTGTAACAAAAACAATAAAAAGAAGCAGAACACAAACGTGCGTAAAATATGCCTCTTGAAACTGTCGTTTTGAAATATGGACGTCTTTTGAATGTTTTGGTCGATATACGACCCCAGGATTTGTTTTAAGGGCAGGTGTCATTTACAGGCCTGCAATTATTTTGAATATCAACTGACCATTAGCGCTGGGATTAAAGCTGCTGTTGTGTGAAACGGCCACAAGGTGGCAGCAGTTCTCCTTTACCAAATCTGGTTACTAGGGCAACAGAGCCTCAATGGAAGTCGTGTTGTAGGTTGTAATTTAGAATGGAACGTGCCAGGAAAAAGCCCCTTAAGTTTGTCTCACTACTTCTTGTTCGTTTTTTAAATTTAATTTTTATTTTTTATCACAGCAAGTTTGATTACAATGTTTGGCTTGTTGTAGGTGTGCAAGATGTGGTTCTTTCACACATATACATATATCTGTTCTTGCTGGGATCCTTTTCCCATGTACGTTATGACAGAATGTTGAGTAGTCCTCTCTTGGTATTCCGTAGGTGTTTGGTGATTATATATTTCACCTGTGTTGGTATATGCCTGTTAACCCCAATATCCTAATGTATCCAATCCTCACACCTTTCCATTGGTGAACCATAAGTTTGTTTAATGAATCTGTGATTGCCCTTCTCTGTGGAAATATCTTCACTGGTATCAATGTTTCGGTAACACCTCTAAGTGATATCATACGATATGTGTCTTTCTCTTTCTGACTTACTACAAGTCACGTGATTACCTCTAGACTCATCTACGGTGCTGCAAATGGCATTGTGTCCTTTCTTTCCTTGGCTAATATTCTGTCTGTACATGTACCAGTTCTTCTTTGTCCACTCATCTGTTGATGGAGTTTTCGGTTGCTTCCATGTCATGGCTATTGTAATGCTGCGGCAATGCACATTTGCCTGCCTGTGTCTTTCCAATTCTGTCTTCTTAGGTTATAGGCCCAGGAGTGGGCCTGCTGGATCATATGGTAGCAAAATGTTTACCTTGTAGAGGCACCTCCATTCTGTTCTCATTAGTGGCTCTTACCAGGTTACGTCCCACTTAAAGTTGAATTTATGCTATTCTCCACAACATTTCCAGCATTTATTGTTTGTAGTATTTTTGCTGATGTTTATTCTGACTAGTGTGAGCTGATACCACTTTGTGGTTGGATTTGCATGCGTCTCATAATCCCTTGAAATTGAGCTTTCTGGCATGTCCTTTTTTTCTTCAAACTGTGAGTACGGCTTACCTCTTCAAATTGTTTTCGTGAAGTATGTGTGACATTTAGAAATACTTTGGCCATTACCTCCCTCAAGACATTTTGAGGGCAGGTTTCATTCACAGCCCTCCAGTACTGGTGCATATGAAGTGGCCCTTAGCAGAGGTTTTAAAGCTGCTGTTGCAGGTAATGGCCAGAGGGCGGCAGCATTTCTGCTTTTCCCAATCTGGTAACTAGGGAAACAGACCATCCTGGCAGTGGTGTTCCTCGGTTTTATATTAGGGTGGAATGTGCCCCCAAAAGCTGATGTCTCCTTACTTATGTTTGTTTTATAAATTGAATTTATATATTTTTTAAATTGGAGTCATATTCCATTGTGTACATGGACCACTTCTTCTTTGTGCATTCCTCTGTTGATGGACATTTCCGTAGCTTCCAAGTGTTGGCTATGGTAAATATTGCTGGAGTGCAGGATTGCCAGCCTGTGTCTTTTTTTTTTTTTTTTTTTTTTGCGGTACGTGGGCCTCTCACTGCCGTGGACCCTCCCATTGCAGAGCACAGGCTCCGGACGCGCAGGCCCAGCAGGCATAGCTCACGGGACCAGCCGCTACGTGGCACGTGGGATCTTCCCAAACCGGGGCATGAACCCGTGTCCCCTGCATTGGCAGGCGGACTCTCAACCACTGCGCCACCAGTGAAGCCCAGCCTGTGTCTTTTTGATTCTCTTCCCCTCAGGTGATAGGCCCCGCAGTGGGTATGTTTGATTGAATCGTAGCTCAGTATTTACCTTTACAAGGCACCTCATTTTTGTTTTCATTACTGGCTCTTACCATGTCCCACGTTGAACCAAGGGTAGGCATTTCTCCAAAACCCCTTCAGCATTTATTGTTTGCAGAATTTCTGCTGATGGCCATTCTGACTGGTGTGAGCTGATAGGTTTTTGTAATTTGGATTTGCATATCTTTAATTACTCCTAATGTTGAGCATTTTTCCATGCCTTTTAAATTTCTCGTACAGAAAAACGGAGAGTACAATTAACCTCTTGAAATTGTCTTCTTGGATGGTTGCCCTCTTTTGAATTGTTTGGTCAATTTTCGACCCCAGGATTGTTTTTGAGGGCAGGTGTCATTCACAGGCCTGCAGTGAGTGTGAATATTTAGTGACCATTAGCACTGGGTTTAAAGCTGCTGTTGTGGGAAATGGCCACAAGGCGGCAGCATTTCTCCATTCCCAAATCTGGTTGCTAGGGCAGCAGAGCCTTTCTGGGACCAATGGAATACAGAAGAAGGCATCATTGAAGTCTAATACACAATACCATGTCCTGGTGGATGGTAGAATGACCAGCAGGGTGTAGGAATTAGGAACTACTGGATGTATATCCTCGGTGGCTTCACTGAGTGTCCTGACATCCTTTACCAGGTCCCCAGCAGCCCACGGGGCTCTCGTGGTCAGGGCAACGCCAGGTTATGGAACTCACCTGTGCAAGTACCCATCAGCCCACGGGGCTCTCATGGTCACGCCACTCCAAGGTTATGGAGCTCACCTGTGCAACTACCCAGCAGCCCATGGGGTCTCGTGATCAGGCCCCTCCCAGGATATGGAGCTCCCCTGAGCAGATACCACGGCAGGGCTGGGCACACAGGAACCGTGCACATAGCCCTCATTGCAGAGTACCCGAGATCGCCTGTCACTCAGAGCTGACACAGAGCACCTCAGAGCAGGTCTTGATCTAACAAACAGCAGCTCCGACAGGTCTGTGACCCTGGGCATCACTCTGTGCGGCCTCCCTCTGCCTGGTCTTCCAGAGACTTCCACTGCAGCCGGGGCACCAGGCCCCTGTCTCCAACCATCACCCATCCTCTCCCTGACTCCTGGGTTCCTCTCATTAGGAGAGGGTCTTCTTGAAGTTGTCTCCCACTCATGGGCCAGATAAAATGATTAGAAAACAAGCCGGAGCTGCAGTCCCTTATCTATCCTGACTCTCAGGAGCCCACACCTGTTCCTTGGACCTGGCCGGTTCAGCGAGGTCCATTTTCCACGAGGTGAGCCCCTGAGGGGTGAGGATTGGCTGACGTGGGCAGCCTGACCCTGCTGGCCAGCCCTCCCCAGGTGTTCCTGTGTTGAGGTCAATATGAACACCACTCCAGGCAGCAAGAGCCCCTGCAGCTGTGCCTGACGCCATATTCTCTGCCCCATGAGCAGTCTCGGGCTGTGCTGGTGGGAAGGAGCGAGGGGCCACGGCTTTGTGGGTGGCCCGGTGTGATTGGGGCTCTGCTGGACTTTCTGCAGGAGTTGCCAGGATGCCACCTGCTAAAGAAGAGGATGTGTCACCCATACCTTCCGCTGGAATTTCTCCCCGGGCAGAGGTGAGGAAGGAAAAAAGCAGTGGGGGCCGGGACAGGAGGTGTATCTCAGGCAGGGAAATGGAAAGCTTCCAGAAGAGCGCCCGGGGCCAGGACCATCCTGGCTGGCCTGCAGGCACCAAGTCGGCCTGCGTGCTGTCGCTGGTGAGGCTCCACGGCCCTTCCTCTAGGCTTTCAAGTCCTTGTACGTATTCAGGTGTTTTACCTGGGAAGGGTGGGAACAGTTCAGCAGCAGCTGGCCTGAGGCTCAGCTCACGTTTACTCACAGACGCCTCGGCACGGTCCCCCAGCTTTGCAATGAGGACGCTCCTTGCGGGGGGGCTACTGGCTGCATTGGAGATGATTCCCCACCTCTGACCAACTTCAGAACTGTTTACCACTGGACCAAGTGCCCTGATAGGGTTTTCCTCTGTATAACTGGTGGGTCCTGTTTTTTTTTTCTTTTTTGCTTCATGGTAGATTGTATTCCTCTTTTATGTATTTATAGATATAAGCATGGAAATAATTCATTCCTATAAATACATCTGTGTGAAGGGAAGAACTTTCTTGTTTTATTTTAAAAATTTATTTATTTTAAAAATTTTTGAAACTTAATTTTATTTATTTTTTTATACAACAGGTTATTATTAGTTATCTATTTTATACATATACATGTATACAGGTCAATCCCAATCTCCCAAGTCATCCCACCACCACCACACCATGGCTTCCCCCCCTTGGTGTCCATACGTTTGTTCTCTACCTCTGTGTCTCTATTTCTGCCCTGCAAACCGGTTCATCTGTACCATTTTTCTAGGTTCCACATATATGCATTAATATACAGTATTTGTTTTTCTCTTTCTGACTTACTTCACTCTGTTCGACAGTCTCTAGATCCATCGACATCTCTACAAATGACCCAGTTTCATTCCTTTGTATGGCTGAGTAATATTCCATTTTATATATGTACCACATCTTTATCCATTCGTCTGTCTGTGGGCATTTAGGTTGCTTCCATTACCTGGCTATTGTAAATAGTGCTGCAGTGAACAATGTGGTGACTATGTCTTTTTGACTTATGGTTTTCTCTGGGTATATGCCCAGAAGTGGGATTGCTGGATCATGTGTTAATTCTATTTTTAGTTTTTTAAGGAACCACCATACTGTTCTCCATAGTGACTGTATCAATTTACATTCCCACCAATAGTGGAAGAGGGTTCCTTTTGTCCACACCCTCCCCAGCATTTGTTGTTTGTAGATTTTCTGACGATGCCCATTCTAACAGGTGTGAGGGGATACCTCATTGTAGTTTTGACTTGCATTTCTCTAATAATTAGTGATGTTGAGCAGCTTTTCATGTGCATCTTGGCCATCTCTGTGTCTTCTTTGAAGAAATGTCTATTTAGATCTTCTACCCATTTTTGTATTGGGTTGTTTGTTTTTTTAATATTAAGCTGCATGAGCTGTTTATATATATTGGAGATTAAACCTTTGTCCATTGATTCGTTTGCAAATATTTCCTCCCATTCTGAGGGTTGCCTTTTTCCATTCCCATTTTGTAACAAAAACAATAAAAAGAAGCAGAACACAAACGTGCGTAAAATATGCCTCTTGAAACTGTCGTTTTGAAATATGGACGTCTTTTGAATGTTTTGGTCGATATACGACCCCAGGATTTGTTTTAAGGGCAGGTGTCATTTACAGGCCTGCAATTATTTTGAATATCAACTGACCATTAGCGCTGGGATTAAAGCTGCTGTTGTGTGAAACGGCCACAAGGTGGCAGCAGTTCTCCTTTACCAAATCTGGTTACTAGGGCAACAGAGCCTCAATGGAAGTCGTGTTGTAGGTTGTAATTTAGAATGGAACGTGCCAGGAAAAAGCCCCTTAAGTTTGTCTCACTACTTCTTGTTCGTTTTTTAAATTTAATTTTTATTTTTTATCACAGCAAGTTTGATTACAATGTTTGGCTTGTTGTAGGTGTGCAAGATGTGGTTCTTTCACACATATACATATATCTGTTCTTGCTGGGATCCTTTTCCCATGTACGTTATGACAGAATGTTGAGTAGTCCTCTCTTGGTATTCCGTAGGTGTTTGGTGATTATATATTTCACCTGTGTTGGTATATGCCTGTTAACCCCAATATCCTAATGTATCCAATCCTCACACCTTTCCATTGGTGAACCATAAGTTTGTTTAATGAATCTGTGATTGCCCTTCTCTGTGGAAATATCTTCACTGGTATCAATGTTTCGGTAACACCTCTAAGTGATATCATACGATATGTGTCTTTCTCTTTCTGACTTACTACAAGTCACGTGATTACCTCTAGACTCATCTACGGTGCTGCAAATGGCATTGTGTCCTTTCTTTCCTTGGCTAATATTCTGTCTGTACATGTACCAGTTCTTCTTTGTCCACTCATCTGTTGATGGAGTTTTCGGTTGCTTCCATGTCATGGCTATTGTAATGCTGCGGCAATGCACATTTGCCTGCCTGTGTCTTTCCAATTCTGTCTTCTTAGGTTATAGGCCCAGGAGTGGGCCTGCTGGATCATATGGTAGCAAAATGTTTACCTTGTAGAGGCACCTCCATTCTGTTCTCATTAGTGGCTCTTACCAGGTTACGTCCCACTTAAAGTTGAATTTATGCTATTCTCCACAACATTTCCAGCATTTATTGTTTGTAGTATTTTTGCTGATGTTTATTCTGACTAGTGTGAGCTGATACCACTTTGTGGTTGGATTTGCATGCGTCTCATAATCCCTTGAAATTGAGCTTTCTGGCATGTCCTTTTTTTCTTCAAACTGTGAGTACGGCTTACCTCTTCAAATTGTTTTCGTGAAGTATGTGTGACATTTAGAAATACTTTGGCCATTACCTCCCTCAAGACATTTTGAGGGCAGGTTTCATTCACAGCCCTCCAGTACTGGTGCATATGAAGTGGCCCTTAGCAGAGGTTTTAAAGCTGCTGTTGCAGGTAATGGCCAGAGGGCGGCAGCATTTCTGCTTTTCCCAATCTGGTAACTAGGGAAACAGACCATCCTGGCAGTGGTGCTCCTCGGTTTTATATTAGGGTGGAATGTGCCCCCAAAAGCTGATGTCTCCTTACTTATGTTTGTTTTATAAATTGAATTTATATATTTTTTAAATTGGAGTCATATTCCATTGTGTACATGGACCACTTCTTCTTTGTGCATTCCTCTGTTGATGGACATTTCCGTAGCTTCCAAGTGTTGGCTATGGTAAATATTGCTGGAGTGCAGGATTGCCAGCCTGTGTCTTTTTTTTTTTTTTTTTTTTTTTTTTTGCGGTACGTGGGCCTCTCACTGCCGTGGACCCTCCCATTGCAGAGCACAGGCTCCGGACGCGCAGGCCCAGCAGGCATAGCTCACGGGACCAGCCGCTACGTGGCACGTGGGATCTTCCCAAACCGGGGCATGAACCCGTGTCCCCTGCATTGGCAGGCGGACTCTCAACCACTGCGCCACCAGTGAAGCCCAGCCTGTGTCTTTTTGATTCTCTTCCCCTCAGGTGATAGGCCCAGCAGTGGGTATGTTTGATTGAATCGTAGCTCAGTATTTACCTTTACAAGGCACCTCATTTTTGTTTTCATTACTGGCTCTTACCATGTCCCACGTTGAACCAAGGGTAGGCATTTCTCCAAAACCCCTTCAGCATTTATTGTTTGCAGAATTTCTGCTGATGGCCATTCTGACTGGTGTGAGCTGATAGGTTTTTGTAATTTGGATTTGCATATCTTTAATTACTCCTAATGTTGAGCATTTTTCCATGCCTTTTAAATTTCTCGTACAGAAAAACGGAGAGTACAATTAACCTCTTGAAATTGTCTTCTTGGATGGTTGCCCTCTTTTGAATTGTTTGGTCAATTTTCGACCCCAGGATTGTTTTTGAGGGCAGGTGTCATTCACAGGCCTGCAGTGAGTGTGAATATTTAGTGACCATTAGCACTGGGTTTAAAGCTGCTGTTGTGGGAAATGGCCACAAGGCGGCAGCATTTCTCCATTCCCAAATCTGGTTGCTAGGGCAGCAGAGCCTTTCTGGGACCAATGGAATACAGAAGAAGGCATCATTGAAGTCTAATACAGAATACCATGTCCTGGTGGATGGTAGAATGACCAGCAGGGTGTAGGAATTAGGAACTACTGGATGTATATCCTCGGTGGCTTCACTGAGTGTCCTGACATCCTTTACCAGGTCCCCAGCAGCCCACGGGGCTCTCGTGGTCAGGGCAACGCCAGGTTATGGAACTCACCTGTGCAAGTACCCATCAGCCCACGGGGCTCTCATGGTCACGCCACTCCAAGGTTATGGAGCTCACCTGTGCAACTACCCAGCAGCCCATGGGGTCTCGTGATCAGGCCCCTCCCAGGATATGGAGCTCCCCTGAGCAGATACCACGGCAGGGCTGGGCACACAGGAACCGTGCACATAGCCCTCATTGCAGAGTACCCGAGATCGCCTGTCACTCAGAGCTGACACAGAGCACCTCAGAGCAGGTCTTGATCTAACAAACAGCAGCTCCGACAGGTCTGTGACCCTGGGCATCACTCTGTGCGGCCTCCCTCTGCCTGGTCTTCCAGAGACTTCCACTGCAGCCGGGGCACCAGGCCCCTGTCTCCAACCATCACCCATCCTCTCCCTGACTCCTGGGTTCCTCTCATTAGGAGAGGGTCTTCTTGAAGTTGTCTCCCACTCATGGGCCAGATAAAATGATTAGAAAACAAGCCGGAGCTGCAGTCCCTTATCTATCCTGACTCTCAGGAGCCCACACCTGTTCCTTGGACCTGGCCGGTTCAGCGAGGTCCATTTTCCACGAGGTGAGCCCCTGAGGGGTGAGGATTGGCTGACGTGGGCAGCCTGACCCTGCTGGCCAGCCCTCCCCAGGTGTTCCTGTGTTGAGGTCAATATGAACACCACTCCAGGCAGCAAGAGCCCCTGCAGCTGTGCCTGACGCCATATTCTCTGCCCCATGAGCAGTCTCGGGCTGTGCTGGTGGGAAGGAGCGAGGGGCCACGGCTTTGTGGGTGGCCCGGTGTGATTGGGGCTCTGCTGGACTTTCTGCAGGAGTTGCCAGGATGCCACCTGCTAAAGAAGAGGATGTGTCACCCATACCTTCCGCTGGAATTTCTCCCCGGGCAGAGGTGAGGAAGGAAAAAAGCAGTGGGGGCCGGGACAGGAGGTGTATCTCAGGCAGGGAAATGGAAAGCTTCCAGAAGAGCGCCCGGGGCCAGGACCATCCTGGCTGGCCTGCAGGCACCAAGTCGGCCTGCGTGCTGTCGCTGGTGAGGCTCCACGGCCCTTCCTCTAGGCTTTCAAGTCCTTGTACGTATTCAGGTGTTTTACCTGGGAAGGGTGGGAACAGTTCAGCAGCAGCTGGCCTGAGGCTCAGCTCACGTTTACTCACAGACGCCTCGGCACGGTCCCCCAGCTTTGCAATGAGGACGCTCCTTGCGGGGGGGCTACTGGCTGCATTGGAGATGATTCCCCACCTCTGACCAACTTCAGAACTGTTTACCACTGGACCAAGTGCCCTGATAGGGTTTTCCTCTGTATAACTGGTGGGTCCTGTTTTTTTTTTCTTTTTTGCTTCATGGTAGATTGTATTCCTCTTTTATGTATTTATAGATATAAGCATGGAAATAATTCATTCCTATAAATACATCTGTGTGAAGGGAAGAACTTTCTTGTTTTATTTTAAAAATTTATTTATTTTAAAAATTTTTGAAACTTAATTTTATTTATTTTTTTATACAACAGGTTATTATTAGTTATCTATTTTATACATATACATGTATACAGGTCAATCCCAATCTCCCAAGTCATCCCACCACCACCACACCATGGCTTCCCCCCCTTGGTGTCCATACGTTTGTTCTCTACCTCTGTGTCTCTATTTCTGCCCTGCAAACCGGTTCATCTGTACCATTTTTCTAGGTTCCACATATATGCATTAATATACAGTATTTGTTTTTCTCTTTCTGACTTACTTCACTCTGTTCGACAGTCTCTAGATCCATCGACATCTCTACAAATGACCCAGTTTCATTCCTTTGTATGGCTGAGTAATATTCCATTTTATATATGTACCACATCTTTATCCATTCGTCTGTCTGTGGGCATTTAGGTTGCTTCCATTACCTGGCTATTGTAAATAGTGCTGCAGTGAACAATGTGGTGACTATGTCTTTTTGACTTATGGTTTTCTCTGGGTATATGCCCAGAAGTGGGATTGCTGGATCATGTGTTAATTCTATTTTTAGTTTTTTAAGGAACCACCATACTGTTCTCCATAGTGACTGTATCAATTTACATTCCCACCAATAGTGGAAGAGGGTTCCTTTTGTCCACACCCTCCCCAGCATTTGTTGTTTGTAGATTTTCTGACGATGCCCATTCTAACAGGTGTGAGGGGATACCTCATTGTAGTTTTGACTTGCATTTCTCTAATAATTAGTGATGTTGAGCAGCTTTTCATGTGCATCTTGGCCATCTCTGTGTCTTCTTTGAAGAAATGTCTATTTAGATCTTCTACCCATTTTTGTATTGGGTTGTTTGTTTTTTTAATATTAAGCTGCATGAGCTGTTTATATATATTGGAGATTAAACCTTTGTCCATTGATTCGTTTGCAAATATTTCCTCCCATTCTGAGGGTTGCCTTTTTCCATTCCCATTTTGTAACAAAAACAATAAAAAGAAGCAGAACACAAACGTGCGTAAAATATGCCTCTTGAAACTGTCGTTTTGAAATATGGACGTCTTTTGAATGTTTTGGTCGATATACGACCCCAGGATTTGTTTTAAGGGCAGGTGTCATTTACAGGCCTGCAATTATTTTGAATATCAACTGACCATTAGCGCTGGGATTAAAGCTGCTGTTGTGTGAAACGGCCACAAGGTGGCAGCAGTTCTCCTTTACCAAATCTGGTTACTAGGGCAACAGAGCCTCAATGGAAGTCGTGTTGTAGGTTGTAATTTAGAATGGAACGTGCCAGGAAAAAGCCCCTTAAGTTTGTCTCACTACTTCTTGTTCGTTTTTTTAATTTAATTTTTATTTTTTATCACAGCAAGTTTGATTACAATGTTTGGCTTGTTGTAGGTGTGCAAGATGTGGTTCTTTCACACATATACATATATCTGTTCTTGCTGGGATCCTTTTCCCATGTACGTTATGACAGAATGTTGAGTAGTCCTCTCTTGGTATTCCGTAGGTGTTTGGTGATTATATATTTCACCTGTGTTGGTATATGCCTGTTAACCCCAATATCCTAATGTATCCAATCCTCACACCTTTCCATTGGTGAACCATAAGTTTGTTTAATGAATCTGTGATTGCCCTTCTCTGTGGAAATATCTTCACTGGTATCAATGTTTCGGTAACACCTCTAAGTGATATCATACGATATGTGTCTTTCTCTTTCTGACTTACTACAAGTCACGTGATTACCTCTAGACTCATCTACGGTGCTGCAAATGGCATTGTGTCCTTTCTTTCCTTGGCTAATATTCTGTCTGTACATGTACCAGTTCTTCTTTGTCCACTCATCTGTTGATGGAGTTTTCGGTTGCTTCCATGTCATGGCTATTGTAATGCTGCGGCAATGCACATTTGCCTGCCTGTGTCTTTCCAATTCTGTCTTCTTAGGTTATAGGCCCAGGAGTGGGCCTGCTGGATCATATGGTAGCAAAATGTTTACCTTGTAGAGGCACCTCCATTCTGTTCTCATTAGTGGCTCTTACCAGGTTACGTCCCACTTAAAGTTGAATTTATGCTATTCTCCACAACATTTCCAGCATTTATTGTTTGTAGTATTTTTGCTGATGTTTATTCTGACTAGTGTGAGCTGATACCACTTTGTGGTTGGATTTGCATGCGTCTCATAATCCCTTGAAATTGAGCTTTCTGGCATGTCCTTTTTTTCTTCAAACTGTGAGTACGGCTTACCTCTTCAAATTGTTTTCGTGAAGTATGTGTGACATTTAGAAATACTTTGGCCATTACCTCCCTCAAGACATTTTGAGGGCAGGTTTCATTCACAGCCCTCCAGTACTGGTGCATATGAAGTGGCCCTTAGCAGAGGTTTTAAAGCTGCTGTTGCAGGTAATGGCCAGAGGGCGGCAGCATTTCTGCTTTTCCCAATCTGGTAACTAGGGAAACAGACCATCCT
Organism: Mesoplodon bidens; assembly: GCF_964165515.1. Taxonomy (NCBI): domain Eukaryota; kingdom Metazoa; phylum Chordata; class Mammalia; order Artiodactyla; family Ziphiidae; genus Mesoplodon; species Mesoplodon bidens. Next base: position 30,240 of record NW_027672613.1, on the reverse strand, counting down.
GGCAGTGGTGCTCCTCGGTTTTATATTAGGGTGGAATGTGCCCCCAAAAGCTGATGTCTCCTTACTTATGTTTGTTTTATAAATTGAATTTATATATTTTTTAAATTGGAGTCATATTCCATTGTGTACATGGACCACTTCTTCTTTGTGCATTCCTCTGTTGATGGACATTTCCGTAGCTTCCAAGTGTTGGCTATGGTAAATATTGCTGGAGTGCAGGATTGCCAGCCTGTGTCTTTTTTTTTTTTTTTTTTTTTTTTTTTTGCGGTACGTGGGCCTCTCACTGCCGTGGACCCTCCCATTGCAGAGCACAGGCTCCGGACGCGCAGGCCCAGCAGGCATAGCTCACGGGACCAGCCGCTACGTGGCACGTGGGATCTTCCCAAACCGGGGCATGAACCCGTGTCCCCTGCATTGGCAGGCGGACTCTCAACCACTGCGCCACCAGTGAAGCCCAGCCTGTGTCTTTTTGATTCTCTTCCCCTCAGGTGATAGGCCCAGCAGTGGGTATGTTTGATTGAATCGTAGCTCAGTATTTACCTTTACAAGGCACCTCATTTTTGTTTTCATTACTGGCTCTTACCATGTCCCACGTTGAACCAAGGGTAGGCATTTCTCCAAAACCCCTTCAGCATTTATTGTTTGCAGAATTTCTGCTGATGGCCATTCTGACTGGTGTGAGCTGATAGGTTTTTGTAATTTGGATTTGCATATCTTTAATTACTCCTAATGTTGAGCATTTTTCCATGCCTTTTAAATTTCTCGTACAGAAAAACGGAGAGTACAATTAACCTCTTGAAATTGTCTTCTTGGATGGTTGCCCTCTTTTGAATTGTTTGGTCAATTTTCGACCCCAGGATTGTTTTTGAGGGCAGGTGTCATTCACAGGCCTGCAGTGAGTGTGAATATTTAGTGACCATTAGCACTGGGTTTAAAGCTGCTGTTGTGGGAAATGGCCACAAGGCGGCAGCATTTCTCCATTCCCAAATCTGGTTGCTAGGGCAGCAGAGCCTTTCTGGGACCAATGGAATACAGAAGAAGGCATCATTGAAGTCTAATACACAATACCATGTCCTGGTGGATGGTAGAATGACCAGCAGGGTGTAGGAATTAGGAACTACTGGATGTATATCCTCGGTGGCTTCACTGAGTGTCCTGACATCCTTTACCAGGTCCCCAGCAGCCCACGGGGCTCTCGTGGTCAGGGCAACGCCAGGTTATGGAACTCACCTGTGCAAGTACCCATCAGCCCACGGGGCTCTCATGGTCACGCCACTCCAAGGTTATGGAGCTCACCTGTGCAACTACCCAGCAGCCCATGGGGTCTCGTGATCAGGCCCCTCCCAGGATATGGAGCTCCCCTGAGCAGATACCACGGCAGGGCTGGGCACACAGGAACCGTGCACATAGCCCTCATTGCAGAGTACCCGAGATCGCCTGTCACTCAGAGCTGACACAGAGCACCTCAGAGCAGGTCTTGATCTAACAAACAGCAGCTCCGACAGGTCTGTGACCCTGGGCATCACTCTGTGCGGCCTCCCTCTGCCTGGTCTTCCAGAGACTTCCACTGCAGCCGGGGCACCAGGCCCCTGTCTCCAACCATCACCCATCCTCTCCCTGACTCCTGGGTTCCTCTCATTAGGAGAGGGTCTTCTTGAAGTTGTCTCCCACTCATGGGCCAGATAAAATGATTAGAAAACAAGCCGGAGCTGCAGTCCCTTATCTATCCTGACTCTCAGGAGCCCACACCTGTTCCTTGGACCTGGCCGGTTCAGCGAGGTCCATTTTCCACGAGGTGAGCCCCTGAGGGGTGAGGATTGGCTGACGTGGGCAGCCTGACCCTGCTGGCCAGCCCTCCCCAGGTGTTCCTGTGTTGAGGTCAATATGAACACCACTCCAGGCAGCAAGAGCCCCTGCAGCTGTGCCTGACGCCATATTCTCTGCCCCATGAGCAGTCTCGGGCTGTGCTGGTGGGAAGGAGCGAGGGGCCACGGCTTTGTGGGTGGCCCGGTGTGATTGGGGCTCTGCTGGACTTTCTGCAGGAGTTGCCAGGATGCCACCTGCTAAAGAAGAGGATGTGTCACCCATACCTTCCGCTGGAATTTCTCCCCGGGCAGAGGTGAGGAAGGAAAAAAGCAGTGGGGGCCGGGACAGGAGGTGTATCTCAGGCAGGGAAATGGAAAGCTTCCAGAAGAGCGCCCGGGGCCAGGACCATCCTGGCTGGCCTGCAGGCACCAAGTCGGCCTGCGTGCTGTCGCTGGTGAGGCTCCACGGCCCTTCCTCTAGGCTTTCAAGTCCTTGTACGTATTCAGGTGTTTTACCTGGGAAGGGTGGGAACAGTTCAGCAGCAGCTGGCCTGAGGCTCAGCTCACGTTTACTCACAGACGCCTCGGCACGGTCCCCCAGCTTTGCAATGAGGACGCTCCTTGCGGGGGGGCTACTGGCTGCATTGGAGATGATTCCCCACCTCTGACCAACTTCAGAACTGTTTACCACTGGACCAAGTGCCCTGATAGGGTTTTCCTCTGTATAACTGGTGGGTCCTGTTTTTTTTTTCTTTTTTGCTTCATGGTAGATTGTATTCCTCTTTTATGTATTTATAGATATAAGCATGGAAATAATTCATTCCTATAAATACATCTGTGTGAAGGGAAGAACTTTCTTGTTTTATTTTAAAAATTTATTTATTTTAAAAATTTTTGAAACTTAATTTTATTTATTTTTTTATACAACAGGTTATTATTAGTTATCTATTTTATACATATACATGTATACAGGTCAATCCCAATCTCCCAAGTCATCCCACCACCACCACACCATGGCTTCCCCCCCTTGGTGTCCATACGTTTGTTCTCTACCTCTGTGTCTCTATTTCTGCCCTGCAAACCGGTTCATCTGTACCATTTTTCTAGGTTCCACATATATGCATTAATATACAGTATTTGTTTTTCTCTTTCTGACTTACTTCACTCTGTTCGACAGTCTCTAGATCCATCGACATCTCTACAAATGACCCAGTTTCATTCCTTTGTATGGCTGAGTAATATTCCATTTTATATATGTACCACATCTTTATCCATTCGTCTGTCTGTGGGCATTTAGGTTGCTTCCATTACCTGGCTATTGTAAATAGTGCTGCAGTGAACAATGTGGTGACTATGTCTTTTTGACTTATGGTTTTCTCTGGGTATATGCCCAGAAGTGGGATTGCTGGATCATGTGTTAATTCTATTTTTAGTTTTTTAAGGAACCACCATACTGTTCTCCATAGTGACTGTATCAATTTACATTCCCACCAATAGTGGAAGAGGGTTCCTTTTGTCCACACCCTCCCCAGCATTTGTTGTTTGTAGATTTTCTGACGATGCCCATTCTAACAGGTGTGAGGGGATACCTCATTGTAGTTTTGACTTGCATTTCTCTAATAATTAGTGATGTTGAGCAGCTTTTCATGTGCATCTTGGCCATCTCTGTGTCTTCTTTGAAGAAATGTCTATTTAGATCTTCTACCCATTTTTGTATTGGGTTGTTTGTTTTTTTAATATTAAGCTGCATGAGCTGTTTATATATATTGGAGATTAAACCTTTGTCCATTGATTCGTTTGCAAATATTTCCTCCCATTCTGAGGGTTGCCTTTTTCCATTCCCATTTTGTAACAAAAACAATAAAAAGAAGCAGAACACAAACGTGCGTAAAATATGCCTCTTGAAACTGTCGTTTTGAAATATGGACGTCTTTTGAATGTTTTGGTCGATATACGACCCCAGGATTTGTTTTAAGGGCAGGTGTCATTTACAGGCCTGCAATTATTTTGAATATCAACTGACCATTAGCGCTGGGATTAAAGCTGCTGTTGTGTGAAACGGCCACAAGGTGGCAGCAGTTCTCCTTTACCAAATCTGGTTACTAGGGCAACAGAGCCTCAATGGAAGTCGTGTTGTAGGTTGTAATTTAGAATGGAACGTGCCAGGAAAAAGCCCCTTAAGTTTGTCTCACTACTTCTTGTTCGTTTTTTTAATTTAATTTTTATTTTTTATCACAGCAAGTTTGATTACAATGTTTGGCTTGTTGTAGGTGTGCAAGATGTGGTTCTTTCACACATATACATATATCTGTTCTTGCTGGGATCCTTTTCCCATGTACGTTATGACAGAATGTTGAGTAGTCCTCTCTTGGTATTCCATAGGTGTTTGGTGATTATATATTTCACCTGTGTTGGTATATGCCTGTTAACCCCAATATCCTAATGTATCCAATCCTCACACCTTTCCATTGGTGAACCATAAGTTTGTTTAATGAATCTGTGATTGCCCTTCTCTGTGGAAATATCTTCACTGGTATCAATGTTTCGGTAACACCTCTAAGTGATATCATACGATATGTGTCTTTCTCTTTCTGACTTACTACAAGTCACGTGATTACCTCTAGACTCATCTACGGTGCTGCAAATGGCATTGTGTCCTTTCTTTCCTTGGCTAATATTCTGTCTGTACATGTACCAGTTCTTCTTTGTCCACTCATCTGTTGATGGAGTTTTCGGTTGCTTCCATGTCATGGCTATTGTAATGCTGCGGCAATGCACATTTGCCTGCCTGTGTCTTTCCAATTCTGTCTTCTTAGGTTATAGGCCCAGGAGTGGGCCTGCTGGATCATATGGTAGCAAAATGTTTACCTTGTAGAGGCACCTCCATTCTGTTCTCATTAGTGGCTCTTACCAGGTTACGTCCCACTTAAAGTTGAATTTATGCTATTCTCCACAACATTTCCAGCATTTATTGTTTGTAGTAGTTTTGCTGATGTTTATTCTGACTAGTGTGAGCTGATACCACTTTGTGGTTGGATTTGCATGCGTCTCATAATCCCTTGAAATTGAGCTTTCTGGCATGTCCTTTTTTTCTTCAAACTGTGAGTACGGCTTACCTCTTCAAATTGTTTTCGTGAAGTATGTGTGACATTTAGAAATACTTTGGCCATTACCTCCCTCAAGACATTTTGAGGGCAGGTTTCATTCACAGCCCTCCAGTACTGGTGCATATGAAGTGGCCCTTAGCAGAGGTTTTAAAGCTGCTGTTGCAGGTAATGGCCAGAGGGCGGCAGCATTTCTGCTTTTCCCAATCTGGTAACTAGGGAAACAGACCATCCTGGCAGTGGTGCTCCTCGGTTTTATATTAGGGTGGAATGTGCCCCCAAAAGCTGATGTCTCCTTACTTATGTTTGTTTTATAAATTGAATTTATATATTTTTTAAATTGGAGTCATATTCCATTGTGTACATGGACCACTTCTTCTTTGTGCATTCCTCTGTTGATGGACATTTCCGTAGCTTCCAAGTGTTGGCTATGGTAAATATTGCTGGAGTGCAGGATTGCCAGCCTGTGTCTTTTTTTTTTTTTTTTTTTTTTTTTTTTGCGGTACGTGGGCCTCTCACTGCCGTGGACCCTCCCATTGCAGAGCACAGGCTCCGGACGCGCAGGCCCAGCAGGCATAGCTCACGGGACCAGCCGCTACGTGGCACGTGGGATCTTCCCAAACCGGGGCATGAACCCGTGTCCCCTGCATTGGCAGGCGGACTCTCAACCACTGCGCCACCAGTGAAGCCCAGCCTGTGTCTTTTTGATTCTCTTCCCCTCAGGTGATAGGCCCAGCAGTGGGTATGTTTGATTGAATCGTAGCTCAGTATTTACCTTTACAAGGCACCTCATTTTTGTTTTCATTACTGGCTCTTACCATGTCCCACGTTGAACCAAGGGTAGGCATTTCTCCAAAACCCCTTCAGCATTTATTGTTTGCAGAATTTCTGCTGATGGCCATTCTGACTGGTGTGAGCTGATAGGTTTTTGTAATTTGGATTTGCATATCTTTAATTACTCCTAATGTTGAGCATTTTTCCATGCCTTTTAAATTTCTCGTACAGAAAAACGGAGAGTACAATTAACCTCTTGAAATTGTCTTCTTGGATGGTTGCCCTCTTTTGAATTGTTTGGTCAATTTTCGACCCCAGGATTGTTTTTGAGGGCAGGTGTCATTCACAGGCCTGCAGTGAGTGTGAATATTTAGTGACCATTAGCACTGGGTTTAAAGCTGCTGTTGTGGGAAATGGCCACAAGGCGGCAGCATTTCTCCATTCCCAAATCTGGTTGCTAGGGCAGCAGAGCCTTTCTGGGACCAATGGAATACAGAAGAAGGCATCATTGAAGTCTAATACACAATACCATGTCCTGGTGGATGGTAGAATGACCAGCAGGGTGTAGGAATTAGGAACTACTGGATGTATATCCTCGGTGGCTTCACTGAGTGTCCTGACATCCTTTACCAGGTCCCCAGCAGCCCACGGGGCTCTCGTGGTCAGGGCAACGCCAGGTTATGGAACTCACCTGTGCAAGTACCCATCAGCCCACGGGGCTCTCATGGTCACGCCACTCCAAGGTTATGGAGCTCACCTGTGCAACTACCCAGCAGCCCATGGGGTCTCGTGATCAGGCCCCTCCCAGGATATGGAGCTCCCCTGAGCAGATACCACGGCAGGGCTGGGCACACAGGAACCGTGCACATAGCCCTCATTGCAGAGTACCCGAGATCGCCTGTCACTCAGAGCTGACACAGAGCACCTCAGAGCAGGTCTTGATCTAACAAACAGCAGCTCCGACAGGTCTGTGACCCTGGGCATCACTCTGTGCGGCCTCCCTCTGCCTGGTCTTCCAGAGACTTCCACTGCAGCCGGGGCACCAGGCCCCTGTCTCCAACCATCACCCATCCTCTCCCTGACTCCTGGGTTCCTCTCATTAGGAGAGGGTCTTCTTGAAGTTGTCTCCCACTCATGGGCCAGATAAAATGATTAGAAAACAAGCCGGAGCTGCAGTCCCTTATCTATCCTGACTCTCAGGAGCCCACACCTGTTCCTTGGACCTGGCCGGTTCAGCGAGGTCCATTTTCCACGAGGTGAGCCCCTGAGGGGTGAGGATTGGCTGACGTGGGCAGCCTGACCCTGCTGGCCAGCCCTCCCCAGGTGTTCCTGTGTTGAGGTCAATATGAACACCACTCCAGGCAGCAAGAGCCCCTGCAGCTGTGCCTGACGCCATATTCTCTGCCCCATGAGCAGTCTCGGGCTGTGCTGGTGGGAAGGAGCGAGGGGCCACGGCTTTGTGGGTGGCCCGGTGTGATTGGGGCTCTGCTGGACTTTCTGCAGGAGTTGCCAGGATGCCACCTGCTAAAGAAGAGGATGTGTCACCCATACCTTCCGCTGGAATTTCTCCCCGGGCAGAGGTGAGGAAGGAAAAAAGCAGTGGGGGCCGGGACAGGAGGTGTATCTCAGGCAGGGAAATGGAAAGCTTCCAGAAGAGCGCCCGGGGCCAGGACCATCCTGGCTGGCCTGCAGGCACCAAGTCGGCCTGCGTGCTGTCGCTGGTGAGGCTCCACGGCCCTTCCTCTAGGCTTTCAAGTCCTTGTACGTATTCAGGTGTTTTACCTGGGAAGGGTGGGAACAGTTCAGCAGCAGCTGGCCTGAGGCTCAGCTCACGTTTACTCACAGACGCCTCGGCACGGTCCCCCAGCTTTGCAATGAGGACGCTCCTTGCGGGGGGGCTACTGGCTGCATTGGAGATGATTCCCCACCTCTGACCAACTTCAGAACTGTTTACCACTGGACCAAGTGCCCTGATAGGGTTTTCCTCTGTATAACTGGTGGGTCCTGTTTTTTTTTTCTTTTTTGCTTCATGGTAGATTGTATTCCTCTTTTATGTATTTATAGATATAAGCATGGAAATAATTCATTCCTATAAATACATCTGTGTGAAGGGAAGAACTTTCTTGTTTTATTTTAAAAATTTATTTATTTTAAAAATTTTTGAAACTTAATTTTATTTATTTTTTTATACAACAGGTTATTATTAGTTATCTATTTTATACATATACATGTATACAGGTCAATCCCAATCTCCCAAGTCATCCCACCACCACCACACCATGGCTTCCCCCCCTTGGTGTCCATACGTTTGTTCTCTACCTCTGTGTCTCTATTTCTGCCCTGCAAACCGGTTCATCTGTACCATTTTTCTAGGTTCCACATATATGCATTAATATACAGTATTTGTTTTTCTCTTTCTGACTTACTTCACTCTGTTCGACAGTCTCTAGATCCATCGACATCTCTACAAATGACCCAGTTTCATTCCTTTGTATGGCTGAGTAATATTCCATTTTATATATGTACCACATCTTTATCCATTCGTCTGTCTGTGGGCATTTAGGTTGCTTCCATTACCTGGCTATTGTAAATAGTGCTGCAGTGAACAATGTGGTGACTATGTCTTTTTGACTTATGGTTTTCTCTGGGTATATGCCCAGAAGTGGGATTGCTGGATCATGTGTTAATTCTATTTTTAGTTTTTTAAGGAACCACCATACTGTTCTCCATAGTGACTGTATCAATTTACATTCCCACCAATAGTGGAAGAGGGTTCCTTTTGTCCACACCCTCCCCAGCATTTGTTGTTTGTAGATTTTCTGACGATGCCCATTCTAACAGGTGTGAGGGGATACCTCATTGTAGTTTTGACTTGCATTTCTCTAATAATTAGTGATGTTGAGCAGCTTTTCATGTGCATCTTGGCCATCTCTGTGTCTTCTTTGAAGAAATGTCTATTTAGATCTTCTACCCATTTTTGTATTGGGTTGTTTGTTTTTTTAATATTAAGCTGCATGAGCTGTTTATATATATTGGAGATTAAACCTTTGTCCATTGATTCGTTTGCAAATATTTCCTCCCATTCTGAGGGTTGCCTTTTTCCATTCCCATTTTGTAACAAAAACAATAAAAAGAAGCAGAACACAAACGTGCGTAAAATATGCCTCTTGAAACTGTCGTTTTGAAATATGGACGTCTTTTGAATGTTTTGGTCGATATACGACCCCAGGATTTGTTTTAAGGGCAGGTGTCATTTACAGGCCTGCAATTATTTTGAATATCAACTGACCATTAGCGCTGGGATTAAAGCTGCTGTTGTGTGAAACGGCCACAAGGTGGCAGCAGTTCTCCTTTACCAAATCTGGTTACTAGGGCAACAGAGCCTCAATGGAAGTCGTGTTGTAGGTTGTAATTTAGAATGGAACGTGCCAGGAAAAAGCCCCTTAAGTTTGTCTCACTACTTCTTGTTCGTTTTTTAAATTTAATTTTTATTTTTTATCACAGCAAGTTTGATTACAATGTTTGGCTTGTTGTAGGTGTGCAAGATGTGGTTCTTTCACACATATACATATATCTGTTCTTGCTGGGATCCTTTTCCCATGTACGTTATGACAGAATGTTGAGTAGTCCTCTCTTGGTATTCCGTAGGTGTTTGGTGATTATATATTTCACCTGTGTTGGTATATGCCTGTTAACCCCAATATCCTAATGTATCCAATCCTCACACCTTTCCATTGGTGAACCATAAGTTTGTTTAATGAATCTGTGATTGCCCTTCTCTGTGGAAATATCTTCACTGGTATCAATGTTTCGGTAACACCTCTAAGTGATATCATACGATATGTGTCTTTCTCTTTCTGACTTACTACAAGTCACGTGATTACCTCTAGACTCATCTACGGTGCTGCAAATGGCATTGTGTCCTTTCTTTCCTTGGCTAATATTCTGTCTGTACATGTACCAGTTCTTCTTTGTCCACTCATCTGTTGATGGAGTTTTCGGTTGCTTCCATGTCATGGCTATTGTAATGCTGCGGCAATGCACATTTGCCTGCCTGTGTCTTTCCAATTCTGTCTTCTTAGGTTATAGGCCCAGGAGTGGGCCTGCTGGATCATATGGTAGCAAAATGTTTACCTTGTAGAGGCACCTCCATTCTGTTCTCATTAGTGGCTCTTACCAGGTTACGTCCCACTTAAAGTTGAATTTATGCTATTCTCCACAACATTTCCAGCATTTATTGTTTGTAGTATTTTTGCTGATGTTTATTCTGACTAGTGTGAGCTGATACCACTTTGTGGTTGGATTTGCATGCGTCTCATAATCCCTTGAAATTGAGCTTTCTGGCATGTCCTTTTTTTCTTCAAACTGTGAGTACGGCTTACCTCTTCAAATTGTTTTCGTGAAGTATGTGTGACATTTAGAAATACTTTGGCCATTACCTCCCTCAAGACATTTTGAGGGCAGGTTTCATTCACAGCCCTCCAGTACTGGTGCATATGAAGTGGCCCTTAGCAGAGGTTTTAAAGCTGCTGTTGCAGGTAATGGCCAGAGGGCGGCAGCATTTCTGCTTTTCCCAATCTGGTAACTAGGGAAACAGACCATCCTGGCAGTGGTGTTCCTCGGTTTTATATTAGGGTGGAATGTGCCCCCAAAAGCTGATGTCTCCTTACTTATGTTTGTTTTATAAATTGAATTTATATATTTTTTAAATTGGAGTCATATTCCATTGTGTACATGGACCACTTCTTCTTTGTGCATTCCTCTGTTGATGGACATTTCCGTAGCTTCCAAGTGTTGGCTATGGTAAATATTGCTGGAGTGCAGGATTGCCAGCCTGTGTCTTTTTTTTTTTTTTTTTTTTTTTTTTTTGCGGTACGTGGGCCTCTCACTGCCGTGGACCCTCCCATTGCAGAGCACAGGCTCCGGACGCGCAGGCCCAGCAGGCATAGCTCACGGGACCAGCCGCTACGTGGCACGTGGGATCTTCCCAAACCGGGGCATGAACCCGTGTCCCCTGCATTGGCAGGCGGACTCTCAACCACTGCGCCACCAGTGAAGCCCAGCCTGTGTCTTTTTGATTCTCTTCCCCTCAGGTGATAGGCCCCGCAGTGGGTATGTTTGATTGAATCGTAGCTCAGTATTTACCTTTACAAGGCACCTCATTTTTGTTTTCATTACTGGCTCTTACCATGTCCCACGTTGAACCAAGGGTAGGCATTTCTCCAAAACCCCTTCAGCATTTATTGTTTGCAGAATTTCTGCTGATGGCCATTCTGACTGGTGTGAGCTGATAGGTTTTTGTAATTTGGATTTGCATATCTTTAATTACTCCTAATGTTGAGCATTTTTCCATGCCTTTTAAATTTCTCGTACAGAAAAACGGAGAGTACAATTAACCTCTTGAAATTGTCTTCTTGGATGGTTGCCCTCTTTTGAATTGTTTGGTCAATTTTCGACCCCAGGATTGTTTTTGAGGGCAGGTGTCATTCACAGGCCTGCAGTGAGTGTGAATATTTAGTGACCATTAGCACTGGGTTTAAAGCTGCTGTTGTGGGAAATGGCCACAAGGCGGCAGCATTTCTCCATTCCCAAATCTGGTTGCTAGGGCAGCAGAGCCTTTCTGGGACCAATGGAATACAGAAGAAGGCATCATTGAAGTCTAATACAGAATACCATGTCCTGGTGGATGGTAGAATGACCAGCAGGGTGTAGGAATTAGGAACTACTGGATGTATATCCTCGGTGGCTTCACTGAGTGTCCTGACATCCTTTACCAGGTCCCCAGCAGCCCACGGGGCTCTCGTGGTCAGGGCAACGCCAGGTTATGGAACTCACCTGTGCAAGTACCCATCAGCCCACGGGGCTCTCATGGTCACGCCACTCCAAGGTTATGGAGCTCACCTGTGCAACTACCCAGCAGCCCATGGGGTCTCGTGATCAGGCCCCTCCCAGGATATGGAGCTCCCCTGAGCAGATACCACGGCAGGGCTGGGCACACAGGAACCGTGCACATAGCCCTCATTGCAGAGTACCCGAGATCGCCTGTCACTCAGAGCTGACACAGAGCACCTCAGAGCAGGTCTTGATCTAACAAACAGCAGCTCCGACAGGTCTGTGACCCTGGGCATCACTCTGTGCGGCCTCCCTCTGCCTGGTCTTCCAGAGACTTCCACTGCAGCCGGGGCACCAGGCCCCTGTCTCCAACCATCACCCATCCTCTCCCTGACTCCTGGGTTCCTCTCATTAGGAGAGGGTCTTCTTGAAGTTGTCTCCCACTCATGGGCCAGATAAAATGATTAGAAAACAAGCCGGAGCTGCAGTCCCTTATCTATCCTGACTCTCAGGAGCCCACACCTGTTCCTTGGACCTGGCCGGTTCAGCGAGGTCCATTTTCCACGAGGTGAGCCCCTGAGGGGTGAGGATTGGCTGACGTGGGCAGCCTGACCCTGCTGGCCAGCCCTCCCCAGGTGTTCCTGTGTTGAGGTCAATATGAACACCACTCCAGGCAGCAAGAGCCCCTGCAGCTGTGCCTGACGCCATATTCTCTGCCCCATGAGCAGTCTCGGGCTGTGCTGGTGGGAAGGAGCGAGGGGCCACGGCTTTGTGGGTGGCCCGGTGTGATTGGGGCTCTGCTGGACTTTCTGCAGGAGTTGCCAGGATGCCACCTGCTAAAGAAGAGGATGTGTCACCCATACCTTCCGCTGGAATTTCTCCCCGGGCAGAGGTGAGGAAGGAAAAAAGCAGTGGGGGCCGGGACAGGAGGTGTATCTCAGGCAGGGAAATGGAAAGCTTCCAGAAGAGCGCCCGGGGCCAGGACCATCCTGGCTGGCCTGCAGGCACCAAGTCGGCCTGCGTGCTGTCGCTGGTGAGGCTCCACGGCCCTTCCTCTAGGCTTTCAAGTCCTTGTACGTATTCAGGTGTTTTACCTGGGAAGGGTGGGAACAGTTCAGCAGCAGCTGGCCTGAGGCTCAGCTCACGTTTACTCACAGACGCCTCGGCACGGTCCCCCAGCTTTGCAATGAGGACGCTCCTTGCGGGGGGGCTACTGGCTGCATTGGAGATGATTCCCCACCTCTGACCAACTTCAGAACTGTTTACCACTGGACCAAGTGCCCTGATAGGGTTTTCCTCTGTATAACTGGTGGGTCCTGTTTTTTTTTTCTTTTTTGCTTCATGGTAGATTGTATTCCTCTTTTATGTATTTATAGATATAAGCATGGAAATAATTCATTCCTATAAATACATCTGTGTGAAGGGAAGAACTTTCTTGTTTTATTTTAAAAATTTATTTATTTTAAAAATTTTTGAAACTTAATTTTATTTATTTTTTTATACAACAGGTTATTATTAGTTATCTATTTTATACATATACATGTATACAGGTCAATCCCAATCTCCCAAGTCATCCCACCACCACCACACCATGGCTTCCCCCCCTTGGTGTCCATACGTTTGTTCTCTACCTCTGTGTCTCTATTTCTGCCCTGCAAACCGGTTCATCTGTACCATTTTTCTAGGTTCCACATATATGCATTAATATACAGTATTTGTTTTTCTCTTTCTGACTTACTTCACTCTGTTCGACAGTCTCTAGATCCATCGACATCTCTACAAATGACCCAGTTTCATTCCTTTGTATGGCTGAGTAATATTCCATTTTATATATGTACCACATCTTTATCCATTCGTCTGTCTGTGGGCATTTAGGTTGCTTCCATTACCTGGCTATTGTAAATAGTGCTGCAGTGAACAATGTGGTGACTATGTCTTTTTGACTTATGGTTTTCTCTGGGTATATGCCCAGAAGTGGGATTGCTGGATCATACGGTAATTCTATTTTTAGTTTTTTAAGGAACCACCATACTGTTCTCCATAGTGACTGTATCAATTTACATTCCCACCAATAGTGGAAGAGGGTTCCTTTTGTCCACACCCTCCCCAGCATTTGTTGTTTGTAGATTTTCTGACGATGCCCATTCTAACAGGTGTGAGGGGATACCTCATTGTAGTTTTGACTTGCATTTCTCTAATAATTAGTGATGTTGAGCAGCTTTTCATGTGCATCTTGGCCATCTCTGTGTCTTCTTTGAAGAAATGTCTATTTAGATCTTCTACCCATTTTTGTATTGGGTTGTTTGTTTTTTTAATATTAAGCTGCATGAGCTGTTTATATATATTGGAGATTAAACCTTTGTCCATTGATTCGTTTGCAAATATTTCCTCCCATTCTGAGGGTTGCCTTTTTCCATTCCCATTTTGTAACAAAAACAATAAAAAGAAGCAGAACACAAACGTGCGTAAAATATGCCTCTTGAAACTGTCGTTTTGAAATATGGACGTCTTTTGAATGTTTTGGTCGATATACGACCCCAGGATTTGTTTTAAGGGCAGGTGTCATTTACAGGCCTGCAATTATTTTGAATATCAACTGACCATTAGCGCTGGGATTAAAGCTGCTGTTGTGTGAAACGGCCACAAGGTGGCAGCAGTTCTCCTTTACCAAATCTGGTTACTAGGGCAACAGAGCCTCAATGGAAGTCGTGTTGTAGGTTGTAATTTAGAATGGAACGTGCCAGGAAAAAGCCCCTTAAGTTTGTCTCACTACTTCTTGTTCGTTTTTTAAATTTAATTTTTATTTTTTATCACAGCAAGTTTGATTACAATGTTTGGCTTGTTGTAGGTGTGCAAGATGTGGTTCTTTCACACATATACATATATCTGTTCTTGCTGGGATCCTTTTCCCATGTACGTTATGACAGAATGTTGAGTAGTCCTCTCTTGGTATTCCGTAGGTGTTTGGTGATTATATATTTCACCTGTGTTGGTATATGCCTGTTAACCCCAATATCCTAATGTATCCAATCCTCACACCTTTCCATTGGTGAACCATAAGTTTGTTTAATGAATCTGTGATTGCCCTTCTCTGTGGAAATATCTTCACTGGTATCAATGTTTCGGTAACACCTCTAAGTGATATCATACGATATGTGTCTTTCTCTTTCTGACTTACTACAAGTCACGTGATTACCTCTAGACTCATCTACGGTGCTGCAAATGGCATTGTGTCCTTTCTTTCCTTGGCTAATATTCTGTCTGTACATGTACCAGTTCTTCTTTGTCCACTCATCTGTTGATGGAGTTTTCGGTTGCTTCCATGTCATGGCTATTGTAATGCTGCGGCAATGCACATTTGCCTGCCTGTGTCTTTCCAATTCTGTCTTCTTAGGTTATAGGCCCAGGAGTGGGCCTGCTGGATCATATGGTAGCAAAATGTTTACCTTGTAGAGGCACCTCCATTCTGTTCTCATTAGTGGCTCTTACCAGGTTACGTCCCACTTAAAGTTGAATTTATGCTATTCTCCACAACATTTCCAGCATTTATTGTTTGTAGTATTTTTGCTGATGTTTATTCTGACTAGTGTGAGCTGATACCACTTTGTGGTTGGATTTGCATGCGTCTCATAATCCCTTGAAATTGAGCTTTCTGGCATGTCCTTTTTTTCTTCAAACTGTGAGTACGGCTTACCTCTTCAAATTGTTTTCGTGAAGTATGTGTGACATTTAGAAATACTTTGGCCATTACCTCCCTCAAGACATTTTGAGGGCAGGTTTCATTCACAGCCCTCCAGTACTGGTGCATATGAAGTGGCCCTTAGCAGAGGTTTTAAAGCTGCTGTTGCAGGTAATGGCCAGAGGGCGGCAGCATTTCTGCTTTTCCCAATCTGGTAACTAGGGAAACAGACCATCCTGGCAGTGGTGCTCCTCGGTTTTATATTAGGGTGGAATGTGCCCCCAAAAGCTGATGTCTCCTTACTTATGTTTGTTTTATAAATTGAATTTATATATTTTTTAAATTGGAGTCATATTCCATTGTGTACATGGACCACTTCTTCTTTGTGCATTCCTCTGTTGATGGACATTTCCGTAGCTTCCAAGTGTTGGCTATGGTAAATATTGCTGGAGTGCAGGATTGCCAGCCTGTGTCTTTTTTTTTTTTTTTTTTTTTTGCGGTACGTGGGCCTCTCACTGCCGTGGACCCTCCCATTGCAGAGCACAGGCTCCGGACGCGCAGGCCCAGCAGGCATAGCTCACGGGACCAGCCGCTACGTGGCACGTGGGATCTTCCCAAACCGGGGCATGAACCCGTGTCCCCTGCATTGGCAGGCGGACTCTCAACCACTGCGCCACCAGTGAAGCCCAGCCTGTGTCTTTTTGATTCTCTTCCCCTCAGGTGATAGGCCCCGCAGTGGGTATGTTTGATTGAATCGTAGCTCAGTATTTACCTTTACAAGGCACCTCATTTTTGTTTTCATTACTGGCTCTTACCATGTCCCACGTTGAACCAAGGGTAGGCATTTCTCCAAAACCCCTTCAGCATTTATTGTTTGCAGAATTTCTGCTGATGGCCATTCTGACTGGTGTGAGCTGATAGGTTTTTGTAATTTGGATTTGCATATCTTTAATTACTCCTAATGTTGAGCATTTTTCCATGCCTTTTAAATTTCTCGTACAGAAAAACGGAGAGTACAATTAACCTCTTGAAATTGTCTTCTTGGATGGTTGCCCTCTTTTGAATTGTTTGGTCAATTTTCGACCCCAGGATTGTTTTTGAGGGCAGGTGTCATTCACAGGCCTGCAGTGAGTGTGAATATTTAGTGACCATTAGCACTGGGTTTAAAGCTGCTGTTGTGGGAAATGGCCACAAGGCGGCAGCATTTCTCCATTCCCAAATCTGGTTGCTAGGGCAGCAGAGCCTTTCTGGGACCAATGGAATACAGAAGAAGGCATCATTGAAGTCTAATACAGAATACCATGTCCTGGTGGATGGTAGAATGACCAGCAGGGTGTAGGAATTAGGAACTACTGGATGTATATCCTCGGTGGCTTCACTGAGTGTCCTGACATCCTTTACCAGGTCCCCAGCAGCCCACGGGGCTCTCGTGGTCAGGGCAACGCCAGGTTATGGAACTCACCTGTGCAAGTACCCATCAGCCCACGGGGCTCTCATGGTCACGCCACTCCAAGGTTATGGAGCTCACCTGTGCAACTACCCAGCAGCCCATGGGGTCTCGTGATCAGGCCCCTCCCAGGATATGGAGCTCCCCTGAGCAGATACCACGGCAGGGCTGGGCACACAGGAACCGTGCACATAGCCCTCATTGCAGAGTACCCGAGATCGCCTGTCACTCAGAGCTGACACAGAGCACCTCAGAGCAGGTCTTGATCTAACAAACAGCAGCTCCGACAGGTCTGTGACCCTGGGCATCACTCTGTGCGGCCTCCCTCTGCCTGGTCTTCCAGAGACTTCCACTGCAGCCGGGGCACCAGGCCCCTGTCTCCAACCATCACCCATCCTCTCCCTGACTCCTGGGTTCCTCTCATTAGGAGAGGGTCTTCTTGAAGTTGTCTCCCACTCATGGGCCAGATAAAATGATTAGAAAACAAGCCGGAGCTGCAGTCCTTTATCTATCCTGACTCTCAGGAGCCCACACCTGTTCCTTGGACCTGGCCGGTTCAGCGAGGTCCATTTTCCACGAGGTGAGCCCCTGAGGGGTGAGGATTGGCTGACGTGGGCAGCCTGACCCTGCTGGCCAGCCCTCCCCAGGTGTTCCTGTGTTGAGGTCAATATGAACACCACTCCAGGCAGCAAGAGCCCCTGCAGCTGTGCCTGACGCCATATTCTCTGCCCCATGAGCAGTCTCGGGCTGTGCTGGTGGGAAGGAGCGAGGGGCCACGGCTTTGTGGGTGGCCCGGTGTGATTGGGGCTCTGCTGGACTTTCTGCAGGAGTTGCCAGGATGCCACCTGCTAAAGAAGAGGATGTGTCACCCATACCTTCCGCTGGAATTTCTCCCCGGGCAGAGGTGAGGAAGGAAAAAAGCAGTGGGGGCCGGGACAGGAGGTGTATCTCAGGCAGGGAAATGGAAAGCTTCCAGAAGAGCGCCCGGGGCCAGGACCATCCTGGCTGGCCTGCAGGCACCAAGTCGGCCTGCGTGCTGTCGCTGGTGAGGCTCCACGGCCCTTCCTCTAGGCTTTCAAGTCCTTGTACGTATTCAGGTGTTTTACCTGGGAAGGGTGGGAACAGTTCAGCAGCAGCTGGCCTGAGGCTCAGCTCACGTTTACTCACAGACGCCTCGGCACGGTCCCCCAGCTTTGCAATGAGGACGCTCCTTGCAGGGGGGCTACTGGCTGCATTGGAGATGATTCCCCACCTCTGACCAACTTCAGAACTGTTTACCACTGGACCAAGTGCCCTGATAGGGTTTTCCTCTGTATAACTGGTGGGTCCTGTTTTTTTTTTCTTTTTTGCTTCATGGTAGATTGTATTCCTCTTTTATGTATTTATAGATATAAGCATGGAAATAATTCATTCCTATAAATACATCTGTGTGAAGGGAAGAACTTTCTTGTTTTATTTTAAAAATTTATTTATTTTAAAAATTTTTGAAACTTAATTTTATTTATTTTTTTATACAACAGGTTATTATTAGTTATCTATTTTATACATATACATGTATACAGGTCAATCCCAATCTCCCAAGTCATCCCACCACCACCACACCATGCCTTCCCCCCCTTGGTGTCCATACGTTTGTTCTCTACCTCTGTGTCTCTATTTCTGCCCTGCAAACCGGTTCATCTGTACCATTTTTCTAGGTTCCACATATATGCATTAATATACAGTATTTGTTTTTCTCTTTCTGACTTACTTCACTCTGTTCGACAGTCTCTAGATCCATCGACATCTCTACAAATGACCCAGTTTCATTCCTTTGTATGGCTGAGTAATATTCCATTTTATATATGTACCACATCTTTATCCATTCGTCTGTCTGTGGGCATTTAGGTTGCTTCCATTACCTGGCTATTGTAAATAGTGCTGCAGTGAACAATGTGGTGACTATGTCTTTTTGACTTATGGTTTTCTCTGGGTATATGCCCAGAAGTGGGATTGCTGGATCATGTGTTAATTCTATTTTTAGTTTTTTAAGGAACCACCATACTGTTCTCCATAGTGACTGTATCAATTTACATTCCCACCAATAGTGGAAGAGGGTTCCTTTTGTCCACACCCTCCCCAGCATTTGTTGTTTGTAGATTTTCTGACGATGCCCATTCTAACAGGTGTGAGGGGATACCTCATTGTAGTTTTGACTTGCATTTCTCTAATAATTAGTGATGTTGAGCAGCTTTTCATGTGCATCTTGGCCATCTCTGTGTCTTCTTTGAAGAAATGTCTATTTAGATCTTCTACCCATTTTTGTATTGGGTTGTTTGTTTTTTTAATATTAAGCTGCATGAGCTGTTTATATATATTGGAGATTAAACCTTTGTCCATTGATTCGTTTGCAAATATTTCCTCCCATTCTGAGGGTTGCCTTTTTCCATTCCCATTTTGTAACAAAAACAATAAAAAGAAGCAGAACACAAACGTGCGTAAAATATGCCTCTTGAAACTGTCGTTTTGAAATATGGACGTCTTTTGAATGTTTTGGTCGATATACGACCCCAGGATTTGTTTTAAGGGCAGGTGTCATTTACAGGCCTGCAATTATTTTGAATATCAACTGACCATTAGCGCTGGGATTAAAGCTGCTGTTGTGTGAAACGGCCACAAGGTGGCAGCAGTTCTCCTTTACCAAATCTGGTTACTAGGGCAACAGAGCCTCAATGGAAGTCGTGTTGTAGGTTGTAATTTAGAATGGAACGTGCCAGGAAAAAGCCCCTTAAGTTTGTCTCACTACTTCTTGTTCGTTTTTTTAATTTAATTTTTATTTTTTATCACAGCAAGTTTGATTACAATGTTTGGCTTGTTGTAGGTGTGCAAGATGTGGTTCTTTCACACATATACATATATCTGTTCTTGCTGGGATCCTTTTCCCATGTACGTTATGACAGAATGTTGAGTAGTCCTCTCTTGGTATTCCGTAGGTGTTTGGTGATTATATATTTCACCTGTGTTGGTATATGCCTGTTAACCCCAATATCCTAATGTATCCAATCCTCACACCTTTCCATTGGTGAACCATAAGTTTGTTTAATGAATCTGTGATTGCCCTTCTCTGTGGAAATATCTTCACTGGTATCAATGTTTCGGTAACACCTCTAAGTGATATCATACGATATGTGTCTTTCTCTTTCTGACTTACTACAAGTCACGTGATTACCTCTAGACTCATCTACGGTGCTGCAAATGGCATTGTGTCCTTTCTTTCCTTGGCTAATATTCTGTCTGTACATGTACCAGTTCTTCTTTGTCCACTCATCTGTTGATGGAGTTTTCGGTTGCTTCCATGTCATGGCTATTGTAATGCTGCGGCAATGCACATTTGCCTGCCTGTGTCTTTCCAATTCTGTCTTCTTAGGTTATAGGCCCAGGAGTGGGCCTGCTGGATCATATGGTAGCAAAATGTTTACCTTGTAGAGGCACCTCCATTCTGTTCTCATTAGTGGCTCTTACCAGGTTACGTCCCACTTAAAGTTGAATTTATGCTATTCTCCACAACATTTCCAGCATTTATTGTTTGTAGTATTTTTGCTGATGTTTATTCTGACTAGTGTGAGCTGATACCACTTTGTGGTTGGATTTGCATGCGTCTCATAATCCCTTGAAATTGAGCTTTCTGGCATGTCCTTTTTTTCTTCAAACTGTGAGTACGGCTTACCTCTTCAAATTGTTTTCGTGAAGTATGTGTGACATTTAGAAATACTTTGGCCATTACCTCCCTCAAGACATTTTGAGGGCAGGTTTCATTCACAGCCCTCCAGTACTGGTGCATATGAAGTGGCCCTTAGCAGAGGTTTTAAAGCTGCTGTTGCAGGTAATGGCCAGAGGGCGGCAGCATTTCTGCTTTTCCCAATCTGGTAACTAGGGAAACAGACCATCCTGGCAGTGGTGCTCCTCGGTTTTATATTAGGGTGGAATGTGCCCCCAAAAGCTGATGTCTCCTTACTTATGTTTGTTTTATAAATTGAATTTATATATTTTTTAAATTGGAGTCATATTCCATTGTGTACATGGACCACTTCTTCTTTGTGCATTCCTCTGTTGATGGACATTTCCGTAGCTTCCAAGTGTTGGCTATGGTAAATATTGCTGGAGTGCAGGATTGCCAGCCTGTGTCTTTTTTTTTTTTTTTTTTTTTTTTTTTTGCGGTACGTGGGCCTCTCACTGCCGTGGACCCTCCCATTGCAGAGCACAGGCTCCGGACGCGCAGGCCCAGCAGGCATAGCTCACGGGACCAGCCGCTACGTGGCACGTGGGATCTTCCCAAACCGGGGCATGAACCCGTGTCCCCTGCATTGGCAGGCGGACTCTCAACCACTGCGCCACCAGTGAAGCCCAGCCTGTGTCTTTTTGATTCTCTTCCCCTCAGGTGATAGGCCCCGCAGTGGGTATGTTTGATTGAATCGTAGCTCAGTATTTACCTTTACAAGGCACCTCATTTTTGTTTTCATTACTGGCTCTTACCATGTCCCACGTTGAACCAAGGGTAGGCATTTCTCCAAAACCCCTTCAGCATTTATTGTTTGCAGAATTTCTGCTGATGGCCATTCTGACTGGTGTGAGCTGATAGGTTTTTGTAATTTGGATTTGCATATCTTTAATTACTCCTAATGTTGAGCATTTTTCCATGCCTTTTAAATTTCTCGTACAGAAAAACGGAGAGTACAATTAACCTCTTGAAATTGTCTTCTTGGATGGTTGCCCTCTTTTGAATTGTTTGGTCAATTTTCGACCCCAGGATTGTTTTTGAGGGCAGGTGTCATTCACAGGCCTGCAGTGAGTGTGAATATTTAGTGACCATTAGCACTGGGTTTAAAGCTGCTGTTGTGGGAAATGGCCACAAGGCGGCAGCATTTCTCCATTCCCAAATCTGGTTGCTAGGGCAGCAGAGCCTTTCTGGGACCAATGGAATACAGAAGAAGGCATCATTGAAGTCTAATACAGAATACCATGTCCTGGTGGATGGTAGAATGACCAGCAGGGTGTAGGAATTAGGAACTACTGGATGTATATCCTCGGTGGCTTCACTGAGTGTCCTGACATCCTTTACCAGGTCCCCAGCAGCCCACGGGGCTCTCGTGGTCAGGGCAACGCCAGGTTATGGAACTCACCTGTGCAAGTACCCATCAGCCCACGGGGCTCTCATGGTCACGCCACTCCAAGGTTATGGAGCTCACCTGTGCAACTACCCAGCAGCCCATGGGGTCTCGTGATCAGGCCCCTCCCAGGATATGGAGCTCCCCTGAGCAGATACCACGGCAGGGCTGGGCACACAGGAACCGTGCACATAGCCCTCATTGCAGAGTACCCGAGATCGCCTGTCACTCAGAGCTGACACAGAGCACCTCAGAGCAGGTCTTGATCTAACAAACAGCAGCTCCGACAGGTCTGTGACCCTGGGCATCACTCTGTGCGGCCTCCCTCTGCCTGGTCTTCCAGAGACTTCCACTGCAGCCGGGGCACCAGGCCCCTGTCTCCAACCATCACCCATCCTCTCCCTGACTCCTGGGTTCCTCTCATTAGGAGAGGGTCTTCTTGAAGTTGTCTCCCACTCATGGGCCAGATAAAATGATTAGAAAACAAGCCGGAGCTGCAGTCCCTTATCTATCCTGACTCTCAGGAGCCCACACCTGTTCCTTGGACCTGGCCGGTTCAGCGAGGTCCATTTTCCACGAGGTGAGCCCCTGAGGGGTGAGGATTGGCTGACGTGGGCAGCCTGACCCTGCTGGCCAGCCCTCCCCAGGTGTTCCTGTGTTGAGGTCAATATGAACACCACTCCAGGCAGCAAGAGCCCCTGCAGCTGTGCCTGACGCCATATTCTCTGCCCCATGAGCAGTCTCGGGCTGTGCTGGTGGGAAGGAGCGAGGGGCCACGGCTTTGTGGGTGGCCCGGTGTGATTGGGGCTCTGCTGGACTTTCTGCAGGAGTTGCCAGGATGCCACCTGCTAAAGAAGAGGATGTGTCACCCATACCTTCCGCTGGAATTTCTCCCCGGGCAGAGGTGAGGAAGGAAAAAAGCAGTGGGGGCCGGGACAGGAGGTGTATCTCAGGCAGGGAAATGGAAAGCTTCCAGAAGAGCGCCCGGGGCCAGGACCATCCTGGCTGGCCTGCAGGCACCAAGTCGGCCTGCGTGCTGTCGCTGGTGAGGCTCCACGGCCCTTCCTCTAGGCTTTCAAGTCCTTGTACGTATTCAGGTGTTTTACCTGGGAAGGGTGGGAACAGTTCAGCAGCAGCTGGCCTGAGGCTCAGCTCACGTTTACTCACAGACGCCTCGGCACGGTCCCCCAGCTTTGCAATGAGGACGCTCCTTGCGGGGGGGCTACTGGCTGCATTGGAGATGATTCCCCACCTCTGACCAACTTCAGAACTGTTTACCACTGGACCAAGTGCCCTGATAGGGTTTTCCTCTGTATAACTGGTGGGTCCTGTTTTTTTTTTCTTTTTTGCTTCATGGTAGATTGTATTCCTCTTTTATGTATTTATAGATATAAGCATGGAAATAATTCATTCCTATAAATACATCTGTGTGAAGGGAAGAACTTTCTTGTTTTATTTTAAAAATTTATTTATTTTAAAAATTTTTGAAACTTAATTTTATTTATTTTTTTATACAACAGGTTATTATTAGTTATCTATTTTATACATATACATGTATACAGGTCAATCCCAATCTCCCAAGTCATCCCACCACCACCACACCATGGCTTCCCCCCCTTGGTGTCCATACGTTTGTTCTCTACCTCTGTGTCTCTATTTCTGCCCTGCAAACCGGTTCATCTGTACCATTTTTCTAGGTTCCACATATATGCATTAATATACAGTATTTGTTTTTCTCTTTCTGACTTACTTCACTCTGTTCGACAGTCTCTAGATCCATCGACATCTCTACAAATGACCCAGTTTCATTCCTTTGTATGGCTGAGTAATATTCCATTTTATATATGTACCACATCTTTATCCATTCGTCTGTCTGTGGGCATTTAGGTTGCTTCCATTACCTGGCTATTGTAAATAGTGCTGCAGTGAACAATGTGGTGACTATGTCTTTTTGACTTATGGTTTTCTCTGGGTATATGCCCAGAAGTGGGATTGCTGGATCATGTGTTAATTCTATTTTTAGTTTTTTAAGGAACCACCATACTGTTCTCCATAGTGACTGTATCAATTTACATTCCCACCAATAGTGGAAGAGGGTTCCTTTTGTCCACACCCTCCCCAGCATTTGTTGTTTGTAGATTTTCTGACGATGCCCATTCTAACAGGTGTGAGGGGATACCTCATTGTAGTTTTGACTTGCATTTCTCTAATAATTAGTGATGTTGAGCAGCTTTTCATGTGCATCTTGGCCATCTCTGTGTCTTCTTTGAAGAAATGTCTATTTAGATCTTCTACCCATTTTTGTATTGGGTTGTTTGTTTTTTTAATATTAAGCTGCATGAGCTGTTTATATATATTGGAGATTAAACCTTTGTCCATTGATTCGTTTGCAAATATTTCCTCCCATTCTGAGGGTTGCCTTTTTCCATTCCCATTTTGTAACAAAAACAATAAAAAGAAGCAGAACACAAACGTGCGTAAAATATGCCTCTTGAAACTGTCGTTTTGAAATATGGACGTCTTTTGAATGTTTTGGTCGATATACGACCCCAGGATTTGTTTTAAGGGCAGGTGTCATTTACAGGCCTGCAATTATTTTGAATATCAACTGACCATTAGCGCTGGGATTAAAGCTGCTGTTGTGTGAAACGGCCACAAGGTGGCAGCAGTTCTCCTTTACCAAATCTGGTTACTAGGGCAACAGAGCCTCAATGGAAGTCGTGTTGTAGGTTGTAATTTAGAATGGAACGTGCCAGGAAAAAGCCCCTTAAGTTTGTCTCACTACTTCTTGTTCGTTTTTTAAATTTAATTTTTATTTTTTATCACAGCAAGTTTGATTACAATGTTTGGCTTGTTGTAGGTGTGCAAGATGTGGTTCTTTCACACATATACATATATCTGTTCTTGCTGGGATCCTTTTCCCATGTACGTTATGACAGAATGTTGAGTAGTCCTCTCTTGGTATTCCGTAGGTGTTTGGTGATTATATATTTCACCTGTGTTGGTATATGCCTGTTAACCCCAATATCCTAATGTATCCAATCCTCACACCTTTCCATTGGTGAACCATAAGTTTGTTTAATGAATCTGTGATTGCCCTTCTC
This sequence comes from Mesoplodon bidens, assembly GCF_964165515.1. Taxonomy (NCBI): domain Eukaryota; kingdom Metazoa; phylum Chordata; class Mammalia; order Artiodactyla; family Ziphiidae; genus Mesoplodon; species Mesoplodon bidens. The sequence goes on along the minus strand of NW_027672613.1, from coordinate 5,351 downwards.
TGTGGAAATATCTTCACTGGTATCAATGTTTCGGTAACACCTCTAAGTGATATCATACGATATGTGTCTTTCTCTTTCTGACTTACTACAAGTCACGTGATTACCTCTAGACTCATCTACGGTGCTGCAAATGGCATTGTGTCCTTTCTTTCCTTGGCTAATATTCTGTCTGTACATGTACCAGTTCTTCTTTGTCCACTCATCTGTTGATGGAGTTTTCGGTTGCTTCCATGTCATGGCTATTGTAATGCTGCGGCAATGCACATTTGCCTGCCTGTGTCTTTCCAATTCTGTCTTCTTAGGTTATAGGCCCAGGAGTGGGCCTGCTGGATCATATGGTAGCAAAATGTTTACCTTGTAGAGGCACCTCCATTCTGTTCTCATTAGTGGCTCTTACCAGGTTACGTCCCACTTAAAGTTGAATTTATGCTATTCTCCACAACATTTCCAGCATTTATTGTTTGTAGTATTTTTGCTGATGTTTATTCTGACTAGTGTGAGCTGATACCACTTTGTGGTTGGATTTGCATGCGTCTCATAATCCCTTGAAATTGAGCTTTCTGGCATGTCCTTTTTTTCTTCAAACTGTGAGTACGGCTTACCTCTTCAAATTGTTTTCGTGAAGTATGTGTGACATTTAGAAATACTTTGGCCATTACCTCCCTCAAGACATTTTGAGGGCAGGTTTCATTCACAGCCCTCCAGTACTGGTGCATATGAAGTGGCCCTTAGCAGAGGTTTTAAAGCTGCTGTTGCAGGTAATGGCCAGAGGGCGGCAGCATTTCTGCTTTTCCCAATCTGGTAACTAGGGAAACAGACCATCCTGGCAGTGGTGCTCCTCGGTTTTATATTAGGGTGGAATGTGCCCCCAAAAGCTGATGTCTCCTTACTTATGTTTGTTTTATAAATTGAATTTATATATTTTTTAAATTGGAGTCATATTCCATTGTGTACATGGACCACTTCTTCTTTGTGCATTCCTCTGTTGATGGACATTTCCGTAGCTTCCAAGTGTTGGCTATGGTAAATATTGCTGGAGTGCAGGATTGCCAGCCTGTGTCTTTTTTTTTTTTTTTTTTTTTTTTTTTGCGGTACGTGGGCCTCTCACTGCCGTGGACCCTCCCATTGCAGAGCACAGGCTCCGGACGCGCAGGCCCAGCAGGCATAGCTCACGGGACCAGCCGCTACGTGGCACGTGGGATCTTCCCAAACCGGGGCATGAACCCGTGTCCCCTGCATTGGCAGGCGGACTCTCAACCACTGCGCCACCAGTGAAGCCCAGCCTGTGTCTTTTTGATTCTCTTCCCCTCAGGTGATAGGCCCCGCAGTGGGTATGTTTGATTGAATCGTAGCTCAGTATTTACCTTTACAAGGCACCTCATTTTTGTTTTCATTACTGGCTCTTACCATGTCCCACGTTGAACCAAGGGTAGGCATTTCTCCAAAACCCCTTCAGCATTTATTGTTTGCAGAATTTCTGCTGATGGCCATTCTGACTGGTGTGAGCTGATAGGTTTTTGTAATTTGGATTTGCATATCTTTAATTACTCCTAATGTTGAGCATTTTTCCATGCCTTTTAAATTTCTCGTACAGAAAAACGGAGAGTACAATTAACCTCTTGAAATTGTCTTCTTGGATGGTTGCCCTCTTTTGAATTGTTTGGTCAATTTTCGACCCCAGGATTGTTTTTGAGGGCAGGTGTCATTCACAGGCCTGCAGTGAGTGTGAATATTTAGTGACCATTAGCACTGGGTTTAAAGCTGCTGTTGTGGGAAATGGCCACAAGGCGGCAGCATTTCTCCATTCCCAAATCTGGTTGCTAGGGCAGCAGAGCCTTTCTGGGACCAATGGAATACAGAAGAAGGCATCATTGAAGTCTAATACAGAATACCATGTCCTGGTGGATGGTAGAATGACCAGCAGGGTGTAGGAATTAGGAACTACTGGATGTATATCCTCGGTGGCTTCACTGAGTGTCCTGACATCCTTTACCAGGTCCCCAGCAGCCCACGGGGCTCTCGTGGTCAGGGCAACGCCAGGTTATGGAACTCACCTGTGCAAGTACCCATCAGCCCACGGGGCTCTCATGGTCACGCCACTCCAAGGTTATGGAGCTCACCTGTGCAACTACCCAGCAGCCCATGGGGTCTCGTGATCAGGCCCCTCCCAGGATATGGAGCTCCCCTGAGCAGATACCACGGCAGGGCTGGGCACACAGGAACCGTGCACATAGCCCTCATTGCAGAGTACCCGAGATCGCCTGTCACTCAGAGCTGACACAGAGCACCTCAGAGCAGGTCTTGATCTAACAAACAGCAGCTCCGACAGGTCTGTGACCCTGGGCATCACTCTGTGCGGCCTCCCTCTGCCTGGTCTTCCAGAGACTTCCACTGCAGCCGGGGCACCAGGCCCCTGTCTCCAACCATCACCCATCCTCTCCCTGACTCCTGGGTTCCTCTCATTAGGAGAGGGTCTTCTTGAAGTTGTCTCCCACTCATGGGCCAGATAAAATGATTAGAAAACAAGCCGGAGCTGCAGTCCCTTATCTATCCTGACTCTCAGGAGCCCACACCTGTTCCTTGGACCTGGCCGGTTCAGCGAGGTCCATTTTCCACGAGGTGAGCCCCTGAGGGGTGAGGATTGGCTGACGTGGGCAGCCTGACCCTGCTGGCCAGCCCTCCCCAGGTGTTCCTGTGTTGAGGTCAATATGAACAACCTCCAGGCAGCAAGAGCCCCTGCAGCTGTGCCTGACGCCATATTCTCTGCCCCATGAGCAGTCTCGGGCTGTGCTGGTGGGAAGGAGCGAGGGGCCACGGCTTTGTGGGTGGCCCGGTGTGATTGGGGCTCTGCTGGACTTTCTGCAGGAGTTGCCAGGATGCCACCTGCTAAAGAAGAGGATGTGTCACCCATACCTTCCGCTGGAATTTCTCCCCGGGCAGAGGTGAGGAAGGAAAAAAGCAGTGGGGGCCGGGACAGGAGGTGTATCTCAGGCAGGGAAATGGAAAGCTTCCAGAAGAGCGCCCGGGGCCAGGACCATCCTGGCTGGCCTGCAGGCACCAAGTCGGCCTGCGTGCTGTCGCTGGTGAGGCTCCACGGCCCTTCCTCTAGGCTTTCAAGTCCTTGTACGTATTCAGGTGTTTTACCTGGGAAGGGTGGGAACAGTTCAGCAGCAGCTGGCCTGAGGCTCAGCTCACGTTTACTCACAGACGCCTCGGCACGGTCCCCCAGCTTTGCAATGAGGACGCTCCTTGCGGGGGGGCTACTGGCTGCATTGGAGATGATTCCCCACCTCTGACCAACTTCAGAACTGTTTACCACTGGACCAAGTGCCCTGATAGGGTTTTCCTCTGTATAACTGGTGGGTCCTGTTTTTTTTTCTTTTTTGCTTCATGGTAGATTGTATTCCTCTTTTATGTATTTATAGATATAAGCATGGAAATAATTCATTCCTATAAATACATCTGTGTGAAGGGAAGAACTTTCTTGTTTTATTTTAAAAATTTATTTATTTTAAAAATTTTTGAAACTTAATTTTATTTATTTTTTTATACAACAGGTTATTATTAGTTATCTATTTTATACATATACATGTATACAGGTCAATCCCAATCTCCCAAGTCATCCCACCACCACCACACCATGGCTTCCCCCCCTTGGTGTCCATACGTTTGTTCTCTACCTCTGTGTCTCTATTTCTGCCCTGCAAACCGGTTCATCTGTACCATTTTTCTAGGTTCCACATATATGCATTAATATACAGTATTTGTTTTTCTCTTTCTGACTTACTTCACTCTGTTCGACAGTCTCTAGATCCATCGACATCTCTACAAATGACCCAGTTTCATTCCTTTGTATGGCTGAGTAATATTCCATTTTATATATGTACCACATCTTTATCCATTCGTCTGTCTGTGGGCATTTAGGTTGCTTCCATTACCTGGCTATTGTAAATAGTGCTGCAGTGAACAATGTGGTGACTATGTCTTTTGACTTATGGTTTTCTCTGGGTATATGCCCAGAAGTGGGATTGCTGGATCATGTGTTAATTCTATTTTTAGTTTTTTAAGGAACCACCATACTGTTCTCCATAGTGACTGTATCAATTTACATTCCCACCAATAGTGGAAGAGGGTTCCTTTTGTCCACACCCTCCCCAGCATTTGTTGTTTGTAGATTTTCTGACGATGCCCATTCTAACAGGTGTGAGGGGATACCTCATTGTAGTTTTTGACTTGCATTTCTCTAATAATTAGTGATGTTGAGCAGCTTTTCATGTGCATCTTGGCCATCTCTGTGTCTTCTTTGAAGAAATGTCTATTTAGATCTTCTACCCATTTTTGTATTGGTTTGTTTTGTTTTTTAATATAAGCTGCATGAGCTGTTTATATATATTGGAGATTAAACCTTTGTCCATTGATTCGTTTGCAAATATTTCTCCCATTCTGAGGGTTGCCTTTTTCCATTCCCATTTTGTAACAAAAACAATAAAAAGAAGCAGAACACAAACGTGCGTAAAATATGCCTCTTGAAACTGTCGTTTTGAAATATGGACGTCTTTTGAATGTTTTGGTCGATATACGACCCCAGGATTTGTTTTAAGGGCAGGTGTCATTTACAGGCCTGCAATTATTTTGAATATCAACTGACCATTAGCGCTGGGATTAAAGCTGCTGTTGTGTGAAACGGCCACAAGGTGGCAGCAGTTCTCCTTTACCAAATCTGGTTACTAGGGCAACAGAGCCTCAATGGGAAGTCGTGTTGTAGGTTGTAATTTAGAATGGAACGTGCCAGGAAAAAGCCCCTTAAGTTTGTCTCACTACTTCTTGTTCGTTTTTTAAATTTAATTTTTATTTTTTATCACAGCAAGTTTGATTACAATGTTTGGCTTGTTGTAGGTGTGCAAGATGTGGTTCTTTCACACATATACATATATCTGTTCTTGCTGGGATCCTTTTCCCATGTACGTTATGACAGAATGTTGAGTAGTCCTCTCTTGGTATTCCGTAGGTGTTTGGTGATTATATATTTCACCTGTGTTGGTATATGCCTGTTAACCCCAATATCCTAATGTATCCAATCCTCACACCTTCCAATTGGTGAACCATAAGTTTGTTTAATGAATCTGTGATTGCCCTTCTCTGTGGAAATATCTTCACTGGTATCAATGTTTCGGTAACACCTCTAAGTGATATCATACGATATGTGTCTTTCTCTTTCTGACTTACTACAAGTCACGTGATTACCTCTAGACTCATCTACGGTGCTGCAAATGGCATTGTGTCCTTTCTTTCCTTGGCTAATATTCTGTCTGTACATGTACCAGTTCTTCTTTGTCCACTCATCTGTTGAT